>NC_028637.1:922445-987494 GCF_001406875.1 Solanum pennellii | reverse complement strand
CCCCCACCCCCCAGTAGAAAAAGCCAATACAGCTTCAGACTTCAAAGTCCACCATTAATGGTCATCCTCTAAGACAAAATTTCCACAAAAAATGGTGTGTTGTACAAAATTCACAATAGCCTTTCAAAAAAATCCAATCTTTTTTAGTATATTTTTTTCAATTTTTTTCTATTTGTACACAAACATGTGTATGTGTCACAAAAATCAGTAAACTATAAGGGGGGTTGTATCAATTATAAGTTTAAATTATTATGAAATTATGAGGATTTACATGATTTGATTGTGACCCTTTTCAAATCTTTGACTCTTGTTACCCTTTAGATTTATATACTTGTAAGGAGAAACAAACAAATGGTTTTGTTTTCTCAGATTTACTGTTGAAAAAACAAGAGCCTGTTTTGGTGGACACGAAAATCAAGGAGAAAGCTTTTAAGGATATTTGGTGCATCTCAACCACCCACTCTTACCCTTTTGTTAAGACCCTTTCATTTTCTGTTCTTGGTTTTTGTCTTTGTTTTCCTTTTTTTGTTGTTGATGAAGCCTATCAGGAAGACCCAATTATTGGTTGCTTTTGTTGAGAATGGGATGAGTTAATCTGGCTTTTAGGTACAAAATCTTATCTTGGTTGGTTTTGCTCTTTTTTACCTTAGATTTTGGTGTTTTATTGTGTTTGTGGGGGTGCTGATGATTTTTGTGGTTTTCTTGTTTATGGGAGTTGTTATGAGCTTATAAAGATTGGACCTTTGTGTCATAAAATTGGGGTGTTTTTCTTTCCCTTTAGATTTTGGGACTTTTGATGTGGTATCTTTTCATGGTTTGATGTTTATGTTTGTAGGGTGCTGATGATTTTTGTGGTTTTCTTGTATATAGGAGTTGTTATTAGCTCATAAAGATTGGAACTTTGTGTCATAAGATTGGTTCTTTTTTCCTCTTTACCTTAGATTTTGGGACTTCTGTTGTGGTATCTTTTTCTTGGTTTGATGTTTATGTTTGTAGGGTGCTGATGATCTTTGTGGTTTGAAGGCTTTTAGGTTTTTACTTTTTCTTTCTGGGAAGGTGATGTTTGAATTTGAGGAATCAAATGTTAAAAGAGGGAAGATAAATGTGAAGAAAGTACATGGTGTAGCATCTTGGGTCTTTTTTATTTTTTGCTTTTGAGCTAGCTGTCAGAGTTTGTTTTGAATTGCCCTTTACTAGGATATTGAAAAATTGGAATGTTGGCAAAAGGTGAAGAGCTCAGAAATGTTCTGTTTTCAAGGATTTAGGTTTCTTTCTCCTTAAAATGATTAACAAAGTTTGGATCTTTGGATGTTTGTTCTAGTCTTGGCTGCTATTTTTGTTGATCAACAAATTTTGATGGATGATGATTTTTTTTCCTTTTTGTGCTTTTCTTGTTTGTGGGAGTTCTTATGAGCTCATAAAGTTTGAACCTTTGTGTCATAAAATTGGTTTGAATTTTTGGTTTGAGGGTCTATTGGAAAAAGTCTCTCTAGCTTTAAGGTAGGGTTAAGGTTTGCGTACACTACCCTCCCCAGACCCCACTGCGTATCTTGTTGTTGCTTCTTCTTTTTCTTCTCATTTTTGTCCAATCAAAGTTATGCCTTCTCAGTAAGGGGAGTGAGCGTAGTTGTTCTTGATGTTGTAGGCATTGCATTCGCTTCTTGTGTAAGAAAATTCTTTGAGAAGATTTTTATATGGTACATTTCAGTGTGATTTTGGAAATAAGTGAGATACCTTAGTTGCTATGCTGTCTATGCTTTTTCCTATTGGGTGATACTTTGCTGGACATTTAGGATAGCCTTGTCAGGTGAGGAAACTCTCTATCCACACTTACCTTAAGAAATTTTTTGTTGAAGAACTTAGATTTATTCATCTCGGTGAGTTAGTTTGGTTAACCAAGGTATCCTGCACGAGCACTTAAGCTTTTGATGGCTTTGGCTGGTAAATATTAAGCAAATGTGTCTGCAGACAATTTTAATGACAGATTAGTGTCGAAACTCGAGACAACTTTTGAGCATATCAAAGTCACTTCCCTAAAAAGAAGAAGGGAGCTGCTTGACAAATGTTAAGGAGTCTTTTGAAAATTGAAAAAAATTATAGTAAGTCTTTATACTTCTTTTTGAGCAGGTAAAGTATTTACTAAGTCGTTATACTTATTAGACATCACTTTCTTTGTAAGAGTGTCATGATTATTAACGCGTCTAAATCAAAGTTCTCTGCCTATAAAGGAGTTGTATGAATGCCATTCCTTTTAATATTGCCGTCAGCCCTAGAATTACTAGCTTACTTTCCTTTTGAGAATTTCCAAGAGTACTTTCCTCTTGAATAACTTCTTTCTCCCTCCGCCCCATCGTTGTCAATGAAATTCTAAATGTATATTGAAAAGAATCACTTTTAATTCTTTATATGTCTCTACCTTTGGATCGAATTGTTGTCAAATTATGATTATTGCATGGGAGTGATGGATAGTTCTCTAGCCAACACACATCTTTTAGCCAAAGATATAGTTTCCTGATGTGTTTTCATCTTTCTATCAAATTTTTACCATGTGGATGTGGTTGTGATATTCGTTCTCAATCTGTGTCTTTGACTTCAAATTGACAAATCCAAAGTGCTACGTTGGTGCTACATAAAAGCACATTGCTTGGTTTTTGCATATCCTATACCACTGTGTTTATGCACTCTTTTCAATAATTAGTGTCCAGAAAGAAAAATATAAAACAGTTGAAATGAGACCAGACATTCTTTTTGCTGTGCAATTAATATAATCTAGCTCTTGGTTAGAAACTTTAATTACAAGTTAAGATACATTTATAAGCTTTGCAAAACATCAGATGCCAAATCCTCTTAAAAACTTTTACTTATTTAAAAACAACTTTGAAATTAATTTGGACGTTTAGGAACTTTTCAAGTTATAATCTTTTCCATTATAAACAGCATAATACACTTGAAAATCTTAGTCGAAGATTTGTTTCTTTGACTCTTTAGATGTGAAATTGGACAATTTTTTATGACGAAGTAGTTTTCTTGGATTGTCCAAAAAAGTACTAATTTTCACGAGTATGTTGCTCCATCCATACCGTGAAACTCAGCTGCAGATGAGGTGTCATTCTGGACAAAATGTCGCTAGATTTCCAATAATAAAGGCTGTCTTGGATAGGTTGTCAATCCATACCATGAAACTCAGCTGCAGATGAGGTGTCATTCTGGATAAGATTTGTTCTCCGTATAATCGTCCTCTATGTATATTATCTGCTGTTTTAAGATGTACTAGCAATAAAGGAATTTTAAATCTTTGACTAGGTTGTAGCAGCTTGGTTTCCGTTTCAAATACTCTTTCCCAATCTTTGGTTGAATTAGACTTTTCTGGATGCTTTGTCCTGAGAGTAGCATAGCTTCGCATTATTTTCAATGCAAGGACTTTGTTAGTATCTGAAGGGAAGTTACAGATGTGCAACTATTTTTATATCTTAATTCTACTTCTTGCAGTTGCCAAAGGACCAATTGTAATTGCTTTCGGGGATTAGATGTGTTATGTTTAAAAAAAAATTGATAGGTGAATTATTGGCAACAACATAGCAAGTTTACTTGGTGAATTAAGTCTTTGGTCAAACTTTTTTAGAATAATAATATTTTGATCTTACACAAGTATCTTCTTCTAGCAATTATTTGACACAAGACCTAGTTATTGAAAGACCAGTTCTAGACATGTGTGCAACTCGCTAATCTTGAATGCTGACAATCGAAAATTTCAATAGACTAGTTATCTCATTATTTATAATAGGGACATTAACTTGTTTAACTTTCTTTTCTGCTGTTCTCCTTTTCCCAACTCTCCTGTTAATTTTGCTTGCGAAATGAATATTTTCTTAAAAACTTACTCTGGTTAGCCATCGAAGACTTGACAAAGAAATTTCCATACACGTGTTGGTGTTAGATTGCATGCATTAACTGGCATTAAAACAGGGTGTTCTAACTAGTAGTGGCACAAACCTCCTTTCCGACGCCTTATTGCTTTTTCATTTATGTAGATCTTTTTCTTATTCTGTTTGATAGGTTGATTTCTCTGCCCTTTTTATTCAGAAAATGAATATCTTTCCAATTTATGACCGTGCTTTCTTTGGTGGCAGGATCAGGGCCGTCAAGAGATCTAGAAGATCAGATTTGAGGAGGATATATATTGTTGTCAACACATAGTAGTTTATATAGATACCATGGCTCCCGGAGGCAGTAATTACCAGGATATTGGTGATTCCCGCAGTGCATATTCTGACTATGGTATTGCACCAGAAAGTGCTGAGTTCAAAAACTCCCCCTTTAGAAAAGCTGCAGCTGTTATTGGTGGGAAGAATGGAGTGGGATCTAATAGTGCTGTTCATGAGCTACTTGAATGCCCTGTTTGTATGAATCCAATGTATCCACCAATTCACCAGGTAGATTCTAATATTTCTTAAATTGGAATGGCAGCTTTGCTATGAGAGTGATTTGTGATCGCTTGACATTCTGTTATTCACCAAAGTGGCACAGGGTGGAGCTGCTTTTGGTACTTGCTGTTGAATTTTGATAATAATGCTGATATTTTTCCAAACGATTATTGAGCACCATATTTTAGTTGTCCAAACTATATAGAATGTATTGGATAGTGAATTTTGAATTCTAAGAAAATGTTTTACTGCTGTACTATCTTACAAGTTCGCTTTTGAGCTGATGCAATCATCTTACAAGTTCGCTTTTGAGCTGATGCAATCATCTCAGTTTTGATAAGAGTTATGTCCAGCTTCCATAATATCTCATTGTGCTTTCTTTCTAGACAAATGACTATAAATGGTTCAAATGAGTTTTTAAATTCAAGTGTCACATCTAATTAAGTTGCAGCATAATATAATCAATTCGAGCTACTATAGAGAGAAAATGTCTGTTAGTCTGTTCAGTAGAGATGAATTAGTTCTCTCCCCATTCTTAGTAAAAAAGTTCTTGCAATTTGCTAGACAGCTAGAGTACCTTAACCTACTAGAAATAAGTTTCAGCCATCCCGATTATTTGCTTTCCATTGTTTGTTCTCTCCATTTTACTCTTCCCACTCTGGACATCCACTTTGGTAAGTCCCACATTGATTGAGGGAATGCGTTGTTGTCTCCTTATATGGTCTGAGGATATCCTCACCTCATGAGTTTACTTTTGGAATTAAGTTTGGTTCTGATACACTTCTTTTTATGGTAGTAAAGCACAAAGATGTCTTGGGCCGGACTTTCGTCATCATTATCAAAAGGAATTTTTGTTCTTTCTGGAGGAAAAAAATTAAACCTACACGTGAGTGGTTTACCACAAAGAAGGATAAATGTCTCATGTTATGGACAGTAAACTCTACAAGCTGTATTAGAGAAAATAATTGTGAAAATTTGATGCTTGTCGTTGGTAGTTAATGATAGAGAACAACTAGTTTCCTACACGATAAACATATTTATGTACTGTGCTACATACATACCCAATGCATC
This sequence comes from Solanum pennellii, assembly GCF_001406875.1. NCBI lineage: Eukaryota > Viridiplantae > Streptophyta > Magnoliopsida > Solanales > Solanaceae > Solanum > Solanum pennellii. Next base: position 981,999 of record NC_028637.1, on the reverse strand, counting down.
TCTTAGATCTATGGCCTATGTAAAGGAATTGCCACAAAGAAGTCAGTAGAGCATATAATTTAACATTAATAGCAGATTTTTGGTATGTTTTCGGGATAGAAAGTTGGAAAGATGATTTTCCTATCTACCGTTTATGTAGTATTCATTGCATACTTCCTTCTCGAGAGTAGTGTGTGATGGTTTTGTGGCACAATCAAAAGAAAAAGATATTATCCCTTCAAAAGATTAGTGCCTTCCAAAAAATGTTGGCCGACTGAACTTTTGTTTCGTTTTTCTATTTCTTTTTTGTTAAGTTTGTGATCTTATTCTTCAAGTATATTGTGCATTCTTGGTCTTTTACTGAGCTTGTTGATCTTTTTCTTGTAAGTGTCCAAATGGCCACACATTATGCGTGAAGTGCAAGTCAAAAGTACATGTGTGTCCAATTTGCCGCCATGAGCTTGGAAACATAAGATGTCTAGCACTGGAAAAAATTGCTGAGTCACTAGAATTGCCGTGCCGATACCAAATTTATGGCTGTCAAGATATATTCACTTATCATACTAGGCTTCGTCATGAGCAGAACTGCAGATTTCGACCATACAACTGCCCATATGCAGGATCTGAATGCGCTGTTACCGGTGATATTCAGTACCTCGTTGCACACTTAAAAGATGATCACAAAGTTGATATGCATGATGGCTGTACCTTCAATCATCGTTATGTCAAATCTAATCCTCAAGAAGTTGAGAATGCTACATGGATGTTGACGGTTAGTCCTCTATCTTTCTTTCTCTCTTTTTTCTTTTTTCCTTTGTTGTGAAGGAGAGCCTTGGTGTAACTGGTTAAGTTGCCGCCATGTGACCGGGAGGTCACGTGTTTGAGCCATGGACATAGCCTCTTGCAGCAATGCAGGGTAAGACTGTATAACCTCTCTATCTCTACGAGGTAGGAGTAAGGTTTGTGTACACTCTACCCTCCCTAGATCCTACTTTTAGGCTAACACCGGCCACCGGGTATGTTATTGTAATTTTACAGCTTTCCTGCACAAGGAAAAGAAGCACAAACGTCCAGTGTTTTGTGCTTCTTTATCAACAACTTAAAGGCGAAATCCCAATGAGATTCACATACCCTTTTAAGTCAACATTGAAAGAAAATCTTTTGAAAATTCTGAAGCTGTCTTCTGTGGAAGGAGAGAAACTGATGGCTGTTTCTGTTAATTTTTTCTCTTAAAGTTAGATCTTGGACTCCTATTCAATACTTTGAGGAAAAAATCTGTTACTATTTACCTTATCAAAAAAAGAACCACTATTATGTACTCCCTCCGTTACAATTTGTTTTACTTTCCTTTTAGTTTGTTTATAAAAGAATGCCTCTTCCCCTTTTTGGCCAACTCTTTAATTCCAACTCTCCACATGACATGTTTAAGGCCATAAGATTGAAGGACATTTTGGTACATTTTACATATTTTGAGTTTAAGATGACAAGATTCAAAAATTTTCTTTACTTTCTTAAACTACGTGACACATCAAAACCAGGCAAATAATTGAAACGGAGCACTTTTCTTCATCCAATTGTAGAAGTGTTGTATAACATTTTGTTATTCATCATCGTCTTTGTACTTTAGCTATTGTTAGGAGGTTCATACTTTTATTGCCAGCTTTATCTTTTTTGGTTGAAAGTGAAGGCAGACAAGAGCATGCATAATTTTGTTATTCGCCCACCAATTAATTTTCCATCTAGCATTTAGCCATGATAACCGAGCCTTTTTCTTTGTGGATTTTCACATTGTTCCATCTGCAATGATGTGCTGTTGGTAATAGTTTGTTGGCTGTTTTCTGGAATAGGTCTTTAACTGTTTCGGTCACCAGTTCTGCCTGCACTTTGAGGCTTTCAATCTTGGATTGGCACCGGTATACATGGCATTCCTTCGTTTTATGGGTGATGATGATGATGCGAAAAGATTTAGTTATAGTCTTGAAGTAGGTGGATTTGGCAGAAAGTTAACATGGCAGGGAGTACCGAGGAGCATCCGTGATAGTCATAAAACTGTCCGAGACAGTTTAGACGGGCTGATTATTCAAAGGAGCATGGCACTCTTCTTCTCTGGTGGTGACAGGAAGGAGCTGAAGCTAAAGGTAGCTGGGCGTATTTGGCGAGAGCCATTGTAAACTAGATATATGCATCTTCCTTCATCGCGGGGATGCCCTGAAAGTATAGTTAGTTATCGCTAAATTGGTTGGTGGCTTAAATTTTTTGTAAATGGTTCTATACAGTTTCTGGTTTTTCGGATCGATCGTATCGATTGTTAGTTTAGCTCAACTGTGGATCATGTATCTAAAGTTGTGAGGCATTTTAAGCTTTTCTATGACCAGCCATATGATAATCTATCTGGTTATTAGTCTCTTTCTGTATATTCTCTCTTGCCCTTTTGTTTCTTTAGTTAAGTCCCTCAAAATTGTTTCTTTATGTGTTCAATAGTCATTTTTTATGGGAAAAAAAGGTCGGAATTGTGATCTTGATTAGATAGTTGCATTTTTCTCGTATCTTTTATTTGTCTTGTGCGGGTGGGGGTGGGGGTGGGGGAGGCTATTATGGCATACCGACCAATAAAGGTCGGAATTATGATATTGATTAGATAGTTGCATTCTTCTCATCTCTCTTATTGTGATGTTGATTAGATAGGTGCATTCTTCTCGTCTCTCCTATTGTGATGTTGATTAGATAGTTGTATTCTTCTCGACTCTCTTATTTGACTGGGTATCCTGGACACCATTGATTTCAGGTGGCTTAAAAAAGTGAAAGACGTATAAATTTAAAATATTCGTTTTTAAAATTTTGTTTCAAATAAACTTTAAAAGTTCGATTTTAGAATTTACCATCAGATCAAAAATGTATTTCACCCTTATTAGTAATATATATAATATCCATTATTCAATTAAATTATATTAGATTCATGTTTTTTTTTGTGACATGATCTAATTACTAAAAAATTAAGCTAAATCAAGAAATTAAAAAAAAAATCAAATTTATTTTTATTCAGATTGAATGATACTGTTTCAAAATTCTAAAATTCAAAAATCAAATATATTAACGTCTATCATTTCAATTAAACTATATTATATTCATATTATTTTTTGTGATGTGATCTAATAATCAAAAAATAATTAAGTCAAAAAGAAAAGAAAAAAATTAAATCAAATCAATTTTATTCGTTCAAATTAAATTATATTCTTTCAAAATACTAAATTTCAATATCGAATACACACCCTTTTCGAAATTATCACAAATAAAAATTCATAAGAATAATTCAGTTGTTCGAGCACAAATTTTTCTAATGAATTTTTCAAATTCGAAACCCTTTTATCACAAAGAAAAATTCATAAATATAACTCAGTTGGTCGAACACGAATTTCCCTAATAAATTTCTCAAATTTGAAACCTTTATATTCTTTCTTTGATCGATCTATCGAGCTTGTCATAAAAAGCTTGTATAGACCAATTTACGTCTTCGAAATTAAAATTTTCAATGAACCCTAGCTAGATAGACAGCCCAAAGAGAACAACAAAATCCTTAAACCTCAAAAAAGGGTACAAATGCCTCTTGAAACTCTTTGACAACAACCTTAGATTACCAGAAAATCAATCAAAGAACAATGATAATCAGATCAATTTCTTCATCAAAGTTGAAAAAATTGATTTTTCGACTTTCTCTCTCAGCATATACACACAAAAATCCTATACCAAACTCTTCTCCTCCAATTCTTGAAAATGTTTATACCCAAAACCCTGCTAAAACCCTTGTCCCTTCATTCTTGTTCAGCTTCAGAAACTTCTCTACACCTATAAAAATCCAATCTTTACCAGTTTCTAGAGATGGGAATTTTGAGGAATCCATTTCTGATGTTGTTTGCCCTGGTTGTGGTGTTAAAATGCAAGATTCTGACCAAAAACAACCAGGGTATTTCATCAAGCCTTGTGTTAAACCACTAAATTATAAAACACCCATTAACAAGAATCCAGTTGTTGATGAGCCTGAGATATCGTTTTCTCTGAAAAGGGGTTTGCTTAATGAGGATGTAGAACATGAAAATCAAGAAAATGTCGAAAAACCAGGGTTGAAAGGTGAAAAGCCAGTTGTTTGTGCTAGGTGTCATAGTTTGAGGCATTATGGGAAGGTTAAGGATCCAAGTGTGGAGAATTTGTTGCCTGATTTTGATTTTGATCATACTGTTGGGAGGAGGTTGATGTCGAGTAGTGGGGCGAGGACGGTTGTTTTGATGGTGGTTGATGCATCTGATTTCGATGGATCGTTTCCTAGGAAAGTAGCTCAGTTAGTTTCTAGGACAATTGAAGAGAATTCGCGGGCGTGGAAGGAGGGGAAATCAGGGAATGTACCTAGAATGGTATTGGTAGTTACAAAGATTGATCTTTTACCTAGCTCATTGTCACCTACTAGGCTTGAACATTGGGTTAGGACAAGGGCAAGGGAGGGTGGGGCGATTAAGTTGACGAGTGTACATATGGTTAGTGCAGTGAGGGATTGGGGAGTGAAGAATTTGATTGATGATGTAGTGGGACTGGCCGGGCCAAGAGGGCATATTTGGGCTGTAGGAGCACAAAATGCTGGAAAGAGCACATTAATCAATGCAATAGGGAAGTGTTCAGGTGGAAATCTAAGTCATTTAACAGAGGCACCGGTGCCGGGGACTACATTGGGAATACTGAGGGTAGAAGGTGTGCTTCCAAGGAATGCCAAGTTGTTTGATACTCCAGGGCTTTTACATCCGCATCAGATTTCGACAAGGTTGACTAGGGATGAGCAGAAGCTAGTTCATATAAGTAAAGAGTTGAAGCCAAGGACATACAGAATCAAGGTTCATAGTTTCTCTTCAAGGCTGCTTAATGAATTTGTTGTTTTACTGCAAAAGCTTTCTTTCTATTGCATTTCACTTTCAGTTTTGAGTGTTGTTGACTGTGTTTATCGTTTTCGGAGTAATCAACTACTATCATACAAGTATGATAATTTACCGAGTCCATCTCGTTTTGCTCATCTTAGTCATATCCAATCCTTGCACTGATTGTTAATATATAATAACCAGATAAGAAAGGAAGCAACTTTAGTTTACTTCATTATTCCTTTCTCATTTTTGAGGTGGTATACTGGCTCAAGTTCTCCCGTGTAGTGCTTCTTAATATGTTTCAACCAACTATCTGAACTTACTTCACGAATGTGTATTTTTCTTTTTTCCATTTTGTAAAAAGATTTTGGTCTGGTCAAAAACTTTGTGTGAAGCTTTAGAGCATTTAAAAGAGCATCTAATGGCAAGGTATGCCCAGGAAAGATACAACTAGAGATTAGATTATTAACCTATAAAATGGTTGTGGAGATGTGACTGTTTTGGTTGCTTGTGTAGTCTTAGATACAGGATCTAAATATGAAAAGACAGCCCAAATTTATCATTTCATTGCACCTATTGTCCATTAGATGTGTCTGCCTATGCTTATGCTGAAACTTCACTTGAAGAACATGATTCCTCTGGTTTAGTTTGTTTTATCCACTTCGAAATCTCATGATTTCATTATTTGCTGTGGACAGGTTGGACATTCAGTTCATATAGGTGGACTCATGCGGTTGGATGTGGAAGAATTATCTGTTGATTCCGTGTATGTTACAGTTTGGGCATCTCCGCTAATTCCACTTCACATGGGGAGGACAGAGAACGTCAGCACAATGCTGGAAGAACATTTTGGGCATCAGCTGCAGGTACTATCTGCTTTAGGAATTTGATGCTCTTCTTTCTTTCTTTCTAATTTCAAATCTTTCGTTTGAACAAATCCCTTTTGTCTGAAGTTTATGGTATTGCACTTCCTATTGTTTTCTTGCACGTAATTCAATACTGTTGGTGTAAATTCAGTTTAACTGCAGAAAGGAAAAAATATATTATTGTCAACAGAAGACGGTTAATTCATTGTGTCTTTTTGAATTTAGTCTTATATAGCTTGAAGCTGGCTTTGCTTCTGTCATGAATTCTGAATCTTAGGGTGAAAGAGTTTGAAAGTTTTGCTGATGGTCTGTGCCACTGAATAGCAGTGTTGGATGATAGCGTTGTAGGGAATTCGGTGCTTGACTTTTAAGAAAAAAGCAATAAAGTAAAACAATTTGATGCTATGTTTGGAACTGGTGAGGGCTCAATAAATGCTCTTTGGTGATAGAAATTTTAGGTACTGGAACATCATCACTCCGGGAATTAGAGGTGTCAACAGTCGTAGAGAAACAACAATATACCCAATATAGTCCCACAAGTCGGGTTTGGGGAGGGTAGAGTGTACGTATACCTTACCACCCCTACTGTGGCAGGTAGAGAGAATGTTTCTGATAGACCCTTGGCTCAAGGAAAGCAAAAACACAACATTTATGAAGACATAAGTCATAAGCAGTAATAGCAACAGAATGGTAAGAAAATAGAGGCATAAGTGACAACAAGTAGTAATAGAAAACTAAGAATTAAAAATACGAAAATAGTAAAATAATACTAATACTACTAGCAGGAGAGACAAGATGCAGAACTATGTACTACTAGCCTTCTACTTCAATCCTCGACCTCCACACCGTCAACCGTCTTAGAGCATCCTTCAAGTTTCTCATAGCTTCTATAAACTGATGCTATGTTTGGAACTGTGGGGCAAGAAAAAGTGCTATCCTGACATTGGCATTTCGACGATCAAATAATGTCTCAATCTGGTTGTTACTTCCAAGTCTCTTGCTCCTATTAGGCCAGCCTTAGTGGGAAGCGGCACTGGGTGAACGGTCTATCTGCCTAAACATGCGTGTTTGATATTACATCACTTCCATTCTGTGTTTTAAAACTTCACCAGGTGTCGAAATATATGGAATCTGAGTTGAGCTAGTGTGGTTTCTCCAGATACCTCTGCTGAATCCTTCATTCAGTTGTATGATGATACTTTTGCTGCTTTCATTTGTTTTCGTTCTTAACCTTTAGAATTGTAAGGTTGAGAATTGATGAAGCATAGTCTAGATGGCTTAGGTTCATAAAAGGACCGCTAGAAGGGGCCAGATTCTTCAGACGCTTCATGATATTCGTAAACAAGTCTACCTGTAGTTGGCTACTGACTTTAAAAGTCCTAGTAGATGTAGAAACCTGATTTAGTTACTTTCGTGCTTCGACAGTTTGGCTGATGTATATGATATGATTAAATGCTATATTGTATTTTCATTTTGTCAGCCGCCGATTGGGGAGGGACGACCTGAAGAGCTAGGGAAATGGTTGAAGAGGGAATTTCATGTGAATGGAAATATGTGGGATTCAAGTTCTGTTGATATTGCTGCTTCTGGTCTTGGTTGGTTTGCCATTGGACTAAAGGGAGAGGCTAAATTAGGTGTCTGGACGTATGATGGTGTTGATGTCATTGTTCGTAACGCGTTACTCCCAAACAGATCCTATGATTTCGAAGTTGCTGGCTTTACTGTTTCAAAAATTGTTTCCACTGCTGACCGCTCCTCAAATAAGCAGCGCCGTGATGAGAAGAAGAGAAAATTGAGCGACTCTACTGCAGAAAAACCTGCAAAACCATCAACTGTCGATGTGACTTCAACAACTTGCTAATTGTGGAAGCATTTACAATCTGGCAATGTACTTTGCTTGTCCCAGTACTGGAATGTAGATCGAACGTGGGAATAATCGCCTATTACCTCTCCGGGACCTGGATAAGTTGATGCCTTTCTACAATGATTTTTACCCCCTGCAAAGAGAAACGCGGCATCAAAACCAGAGAAATGCAGGAAGTAAAGGCATTCAGGGTTCATGCACTATTGCATATCAAGACCCTTTCTGCTATGATGACGGTATCCCTTTTACGCTGTTCTTACCTTTGTTATACACAAGTTTTGGCGTCTAACGATGCCAAAATGTCTCATTTCGTAAATGAAGCTTCGTTATACACAAATGTTGGTGTTCATCGATGCCAAAATGTCTCGATACGTAAATGAAGCTAAATGCTGAAGGATTTATGTATGCAACACAAACCGAATGTTTGGTTCTTCTCTACCATCTAGAGGCTTATTCAAGATCTGAAGTTTGGCTTATTCAAGATTTGAAGTTTGTATGTTTTGAATTTGAAGTTGATGAATTCTGATACTTATTTCATGTATATATTCAGTAGATTTCGCGACACATGGTTTGGATCGAAATTGTTGGATTTTGTCGAACTCGTATTTTCCATGTTAGATCTCCACCCCTACAATCATCTAATCAATTTTGTTATGCTATAGGCATCATATTTAGCTCTGTAGGTGGTGCACTGATAGGAGTGTTCCACCCTTAACCATAGTTTATAGGTCTCGGGTTCACGCGCTGAATATATAGAAAATCTTGTTGGGAGTGCCACCCCGAATGGGCCTACAGAGCACGATTCAGAGTTAGCCGGAGCTCTAATATGGACTCCGGATGGGAATAAAAAAAAATAGGTATTGTTGCAATCAATTTGTTCAAGAATTTTACAACTATTGAGTTGATTATACTTTTTTTGGGGTACGATTTTTCCCGGGACCCTGGATGGACGTAAGATGCTTTTTGCATCGATCTATTCTTTTTTATCTCGTCACCTTAACTTATAAATGTATATTCATTGTATTATTCTCTCGTATTATAATTCATAGGCTTAATATGTAACTAGCGTTTTAAACTTGTGAGGATATTTTGTTTAGACACCCGAACTAAGACGTGTTTCAGTTGAACACCTCAACTCCTAATAAAGTGTTCTAATTAGACACTTTTCGGTTCAAATTTTGAGTTTTATATTAGTAGTTAAGTTAACTACATAAAATATCTCATTTTCTTTAATTATTTTCATTCGCGCTGTAAATTTTTTCAAAATATTTTTTTCAAAATATTCAATCTATCGAGCCATTACCAACTAAACAAATAATGATAATTCTATCTTCAACTTCAACAATTGAAATTACCCAATTCTTTCTCCAATCTTATGTATACTCACAATTCCGTATTGTTTTGTATTTACATCGGTATTGAAGCTTTATCAATTTTATAATAAAATTCAAATAAATTAACAGAACTATCGACATTTAAATGAATACATTTAAATAAATTATTTTTCTGAACTTGATGTATACGCGAAGGGGATAGTGTTGCGTATCAATATTAATGTTAAATCGTTATTAATCTAATAATGAAATTCAAAAAAAGAGATCGATGAAAGTATCGAGTTTATGACTCGTAATTTTAGTCTTATTTGGGCTTTCAAGCCCATTTACTATAAACCAATAAATTTCAGCCCACCAATTAATACTAAAACCCTACCCTAAACCCTTCGTCCCCAAAAGATCTCTCAACTTTTTCGAATTCTTCCAATTTTTTGTAAGTTTTTTCTCTCTCTGTGTTAATCTCCATTGTTTTTCATTGATGTAATTTAGAAAACTGAAATCACATATATTTTATTGTTTTTTTGGTTTTAGTGCTAATTTGACTGCTATTTGCATGTATTGTGATAATTTCTTTACACAGATTAATCCGTGCAAATTTGATGTGAGAAATCGAAAAAATAAGTTTCATTCATTTTTGAATGCAATTAAGCTTATGAATATTGTTTTCTCAGTTTTTCAGCGTTTTTATCGATTTATTTCGTCAGTTTTGGATGTGTTTGAATATTTTTATGTGATTTTTTACTGTCTATTAGCATTTTCGTTGCAATTAAGCTTTTGAATATTGTTTTCTCAGTTTTTCAGCGTTTTCATCGATTTATTTCGTCAGTTTTGGATGTGTTTGATTATTTTTATGTTATTTTTTTACTTATTTTAGCATTTTCGTTGCAATTAAGCTTATGAATATTGTTTTCTCAGTTTTTCAGCTTTTTTATCGATTTATTTCGTCAGTTTTAGATGTGTTTGAATAGGTTTATGTGATTTTTTACTGTCTATTAGCATTTTGAATGCAATTAAGCTTATGAACATTGTTTTCTCAGTTTGTTCAGCGTTTTTATCGATTTGTTTAGTCAGTTTTGGATGTGTTTGAATATTTTTATGGGATTTTTTTACTGTCAATTAGCATTTTCGTTGCAATTAAGCTGATGAATACTGTTTTCTCAGTTTTTCGGCGTTTTTATCGATTTATTTCGTCAGTTTTGGATGTGTTTGAATGTTTTTATGTGATTTTTTACTGTCTATTAGCATTTTCATTGCAATTAAGCTTATGAATATTGTTTTCTCAGTTTTTCAGCTTTTTTTATCGGCTTATTTCGTCAGTTTTGCATGTGTTTGAATGTTTTTATGTGATTTTTTATTGTCTAGTAGCATTTTCGTTGCAATTAAGCTTATGAATACTGTTTTCTCAGTTTTTCAACATCTTTATCGGTTCATTTCGTCAGTTTTTTGGATGTGTTTGAATACTTTTATGTGATTTTTTACTGTCTATTGGCATTTTCGTTTTTTTTTTGCTATTTTCGAAGTGATTGAGCATTTTCATGTAGTTTTCACTATTTTGCAGTTTTCTCAGCATTTTTATCAACTTTGTCTTATGTTTGATGCCAACAGTCTCCTTTATCTGAGCTTGTGACTGGTAATTTGAGCTAGTTTGTCAGTAACTTTAATATTATGTTTTCACTCTTTTTTATCAGAAAGTGTGATTGTGTATGATGGTTGCGGATGAATTGGCTATGATGAACCCGGAGAATGAGGATTTCGATCCAGAAACAGAGTCGGAATCGGAAGATGAAGAAGGAGATCAGCAAGTCGTAAAGCTGTCTGAACCTTCTAAAACTGCTGTATATAACAAGGATGGTTTGCTTGAAAGGCTGGCTGATATTAGTTGGCCTGATGATTTGGATTGGACTCACAGGCTTAGCATCAACAGGGAGGAGCAAGAAGAGGTGGATGTGAACGATGATTTGGCGAGGGAACACTCGTTTTACACACAGGGGTTGGAGGGTATACGTCAAGCGTACGTCAACTTTCAGTCAACCGGTGAACCATTTCTGAGGCCCTCTGATTATTACGCTGAAATGGTGAAGTCTGACACTCACATGGAGAAAGTTAAGGGCCGACTCTTGGCTGAGAAGAGGAGGATTGAGGAGTCCGAGGAGAGGAGGAAGGCAAGAGATAACAAGAAACTTGCCAAGGATGTACAAGCACAGAAAATGAAAGAAAGAACTAAGCAGAAGAAGCAAGAGATTGAGTCCGTTAAGAAGTGGAGGAAGCAGAGGCAACAAAGTGGCTTCGATAAAGAAGATGCTGGTGGTCTAGATTTGGCATTTAATGGAGGAGAGGCGAATAAACCCTATCAGCGATCAAATAAGAAGAGACCTGGTGTATCTCCCGGAGATCGTTCAGGTGGTAAGGCAACATTTGGTGGAAAAGGTAAGGGGTTCGACAAAAAGAGGAAAAGCAGGGAATTCAAGGATTCAAAGTTTGGATTTGGTGGTAGAAAAGGTTTAAAGAAGCAGAACACTGCTGACACTACCAACGATTTCGGAGGATTCCACAAAGGTGATCGTTCTGCTAAAAACAACAAACGCGTTAAGAGATAATAGTTCTGCTCATCAGTTACTATTTTTTGTTGTACTAGATCAAAGTTATTCCTTTGTACTTTACTAGACCAAAGTTTATTCCTTTGTTACGCGGAATGAAATAGTACTTAATTGAGAGCTTTAGGCTATCAAGCAGAATGAGTTTAATGTCATCATTTTTCTTGGATTTGAAAGTTAATTTTATGTCTATAAACTCAAATTATGTATTTTTTGAAGTTGTGCTAGATTTTACTGCAAGTTTTTGAGATGATTTGAAGGCCAAGTTTGTCAATTGAGTTATTTCATTGTTCTTTGATGGTTTCTTAGATAGTCATTCTCCACTTGTTATATATGTTTTGTGTTCCTGTAAAACCTCAAACTTTTTTCTTCTTGAGGTTGAATCGTATAAGTAAAGTAGATAATATATTGTTATGTAGTTAACTTAACTATTTTAATAGGCGAATGAAAATAATTGTAAAAGGTTTTTTTGTCAAGTTTTGTTTTAAAAACGTCTAATTGGAACACTTTATTAAGAGTTGATATGTTTAATTGAAACATTTAACCAAGGGGTCTTTCTATAAAAATCTTCATAAGCTATCCCCGTTTATTGATGAGTTTTTTTCGCTTCTCGCGGCTACTCTTTCTACACCTCCGAATATTTGGTGCCAAATTATCTTCTCTTTCCTTATTTCTTTGATAATAGAGTTGACTATTTATGTTGCATTCGTGTAGAGGACTAGACTAGTGGAATGTGAGAAAGCGGTTGTCGATCCCTGGTCGATATAGTTTCTTTTACTCGAATTTGTGCATGTATGTACACACCCGCCGTTCGTACTTGAAGTAGAATCATTTATATTAGACCTAATTCATATTTAACTTGTTCACCAATCAAACGAACGTTTTCATTTTCTTATGAAGTGAAAAAGTGGATGAATTTGATCAAATTTGAACATGGGCCATAATGGGCTTCATTGATAAAATTGGGCCTCAAACTTCTTCTAACCTTCTTAAAGCCCATTTAAGTCTTTCTTTTTGTTATAAGTTTATAACTACTACAATTACAAAACCCTAACCCTAAGGAGAAGACCAGCAAGTGCTCTCGAACTCGCCGTACACTCTTCGCCGTCTTCTCGAACGTAAATGATTTTTTTTCTCCATTTTTAATGCAATTTAAGCTTAAGAATATAGTTTTCGCAGTTTTTTCAGCATTTTTTTATCATTTTGTTTCGTCATTTTTGGGATGCGTTTGAAATTTCCATGTGGTTTTTACTGTCTCGTAGCATATTAGTTTATTTTTTGCTATTTTCAGTTTGATTGAGCATTTTCATGTAGTTTCACCATGTTTATCGATATTAAGCTTGCTCATGTAGTTTTATTAGCATTTTTAGAAATTTATTTAGTTATTTTTAGGTGCGTTTGAACATTTTCACGTAATTTTCAGCATTTTGAATGCAAATGAGCTCACACATTGTTTTTACAATTTTTTTAGCATTTTTATACGTTCATTACGTCAATTTTAGCGGCATTAAGCAATTTCATGTAATTTTCACCATTTTAGAAGTGATTGAGCTTACTCATATTGTTTGAACATTTCCGTGTGGTTTTCATCGTCCATTAGCTATTTTTGTGCTTTTCCATGTGACTTCCACCATTTTTGAATGTTATTAAGCTTTCTCATGTAGTTTTCAGCATTTTTATCAGTTTATTTCATCATTGTGTGTGTTTGAACATTTCCATGTGATTGAGCATTTATTAGTATTTTCAGTTATGTTTTTCCATTTTCAATGTGATTGAGCATTTTCATTTTTTTTGGATGTTTATAACAGGTTAGTTGATCAATATGTCGTGCGGAGAAGTTGCTTGCACTTATGCTGCCTTGATCCTCCATGATGAGGACATTCCAATCACTGTAAGATTCTCTTGCCCTATTTATTCTAATTCTAGTGTTTTTGACATTTTTGTTGTATTGGTAATTTTGTTATAGGTGTGTAATATTTTCAAAAATCCTATTGATTTTTCTTCAATTATGCTTTTGGTGTAATATTTCCAATTGAGTTTTTTCATGTGTTCTAATATTTTGATTGTGTTTAATGTGTAATATGTTTAATTATAGGGCTTCAACGTTGTATTGATTGAATCTGTTTGTGTTTGATGTGTATTAGGCAGAGAAAATTTCAACTTTAGTTAATACAGCTAATGTGGCAGTGGAGCCATACTGGCCTCTCCTGTTTGCTAAGCTTGCTGAGAAGAGAAACCTTGGTGATCTCATCATGAATGTCGGTGCTGGTGGTGGTGGTGGTGCAGTCGCTGTTGCTGCCCCCACTGGTGGTGCTGCTGGTGGTGCCGCAGCTGCTGCCCCTGCTGCTGAGGAAAAGAAGGTGAGAAGAAATATTTCTTACTTTACTTCTATAACTATGGAAGGGAAGGGAATAATTGTTGTTGAAAAAAGTGATTTTGATGGGCATATCCTGAAATCTTCTTAAGAGTCGTGTTTTTGGATATCATTTACTCTTAATGAGAACAAAATGGATAAATAATTTACAAAAAATGGTGTGGAGTCAAAAGTTTTGGCAGAGATGTTATTGATGAAAGGTTATTTTGAATACATGGTTGAATCTTTTGATGATGAATTGTGTATTCCTAAGATATGTTTTGGATGTTGAACTTATTATTAAGGTGTTATGATTTGGGGTTGGTATAAGAAAGTAATTATGATTATTTGGTGGAATCTCCCTCCTTAATTGAGAGTTCTTGAATTATGTTAGATTTGTTTGTAGGATCTCCTCAATCATGAAGTTTATAAATGTTTTTGAAGTTTTATCTTTTTACTTTGAGCCGGTGAGAGCAGAGTCGTAATGCAGGCTTAGGTTATGTGTTTGGTAGAGCTGAGTAGTTTCTGACCCAACCTTGTATGTTTGCTAAACAGTTATTATACATAATCACAAATTAGAGTTAGAACCCTTTTACGGTGAGAGTGGAGGGAGAGTAATGACGACATGTGATTCAGTCAGTTTGATTGGAGGGAGAGTAACGACGACATGTGATTCAGTCTGTTAGAATAGAAGTAGTTCATTTTCATTGCAAACTTCTGAACTTTTGTTTACTTTTGTTGTAATGACGAACAGGAAGAGCCCAAGGAAGAAAGTGATGATGATATGGGTTTCAGTCTGTTTGATTAGAAGCTCCTCCCAGTATGATTTTTGCTTCTTATTTAAAAATTTGGCGAGAGACTTTGTTATAGCTCCCTTGTTGAAGAGATTTTTGATCTGCTTGTCACAGTTAAATGTAACCTTGACATAATTATGGTTTATGAACATCAGTTATGTTACTTATTTCCGACTCCAATTATGTCGCTTTATAGTTTGGATGATCTTTTGGACTTCCATACGAGGACAATCCGATCATCCCAATCCAGTAGCTCTCCTTATAGACGACATGGAGACTACGGTATGTGATTGTGAATGAGTTCGTTCATGGCATTACCAGTAGCTTAAGTTTTTGTTCTATTCTATCTTATGGTGCTCGGCATTTTGACAACACTATTGTATGTTTGGATAGACTTCTTTACTTTTTGATCTCTTAGTTATTGTGACCCAAGTAACGTAGACTCTTCAAAAATGTTGCTTTACCTGTGTCCGATCCTCCAATATTGCACTGTTTTTGAAGGATTTGACGTGCATCCAATGACACTTTTGAAGAGTCCGAGCACAACATAGATCGGGATACCAATACTCTATGGGGTATTGACTTCTCTACAATTTGATCTAAAATTGTTGGTTTCTGTTGCTACTGAACCTTTTAGCATCTGTGTATGTCCACAGGACATTACATGATGGTTTGAACTTGATTCTCCCCGCGTAGCGATAACAGATGAAGGTAAGAAAAGCTATACATCATTTGTTAGTGTGTGTGTGTATATATATATATATATATATACATATATATATATATATTGAATGATCGTTGAACTAAATGAGTATATTCAGTTTTTTCGGAAACAGTCTCCCTAACTTTGACCAATGTAGTTGTAAGCCTTGTGTATATCGTTTGATGGATTGCATTAGGACGTTGCACTTTTGATTAATTTTGACAATCCTTGTTTCGATTTTTATCTCTTGGGGTTATTTATTTTCTTTTGAACTTGGATCGTTTAAATTGATAAATAAGTCATCATCTAAACTTTTGTACAAATTAAAAATGAATTTGAACAGTTGAAACTGAAAATAATAATAGGTATTTCCATTTGGTTATTTATTTTCTTTTATAGTGGCATTATCATTGTTTGTCTAAGTTATAGATTAGAGAAATGAAAATGTCAAACAACTATTAATGAGAAAAAAGAGCCATTATTATGAACCAAAGATTGATTTTAATTATTTATTAATCTCAACCAATGGATATTCTCGAAATGGCATGCACTTGGATTCTTGAAATAAAAAAATAATAATCCAACTTTAATATTCAAATAAATAAACAAGAAGACACTAGAGCTTTTGTAATAAATAAATAGGTATAGCACATTTTCTTTAAAAAAAAAAAGATTTAAGTATAATTAGTCCACGAGAGTAAGTAAGCTACTTTCTTTAGCTCATATTATCCTCGATTTATTATAATACTTTTTATGTTCGATTTAGTTTAAAAAATAATAATTTATTTTTTCTAGAAAAGTATACTGTATTAACTTTTTAAGTGGAGGTTAGAAAGATAAAGTTTTATAAATAACATTTTATTATTTCACTTTCAACATACGTCATTTTCACTTTACCTCGTAGATTACAATGATTTGAAAAAATAAAAAATTCATGCATTAATTAAGCCTTTCTAAATTTGTAAAAATAATGTGGAAAAAGACAGAAAAAATTGTTTCATTTAAGAGAAAGTAGGTAGGGAATTTACTACTCACCTGATTTTACTCGTCAGATCATAATAAGAAATAAAAACTTTTTATTGTTTTTCATTTTTAATTTCTGTGTTTAATATTTGAATCGAAATTTATGTTTTAAAAATATTTTAATTAATAAACTTGATTAGAGATATTTGTGTGTTAAATGAACTAAATAGACTAAGATGGACAAAATATCAATAGCTATAAAGCTATTTTTTACAATAAAATAAAGTATAAGTATCTATATATAAATCTATAATATCGATATAGATATGTGTTATTTCATATAAAATTACAATGAAATTTAATTCTATTGAATCTGAACTAGTCTTATATCTTATAATTTAAATTATTGTATTTTTTAAAAATTTTTAATCTAAATTTCGATATCAGAATTAAATCAATGAAAAGAAAAATAATAGATCTAGACTTATTCAAAACAGAGACCATTTGGAATTTGAGTTCTATTAGTAATAATGAGGATTTAGAATATCACATTTGACTAATCAAAATGAGATTCAATAATAGAAAGAAAAATCAATTCTTTGACCATTCTTTCCTTCTTCAAACGGAATGAAAAGAGATAGAATTAGATCGATTTTTAAAATATATTTTTATATATTCTTTAAGGTCTTAGACTTATATATAGCTTATTTAAAATGAGGTAAAAAATTAAATAGTGAAATGAAAATAGCATATTTGTGAAAATTATTTTATTTTTATAACAGTTTGATATTCAAAACTCATTAATCTGATTAATTTTAAATTATATAAAAAAAAATTATAAATTAAGTGATTCGGCATTAAAATTTTTATTTCATAGCTCGAATCCCTGAGGATAAAAATAGTGTCATAACCATTATAAAAATTAATTATAAATTATGATGAGATGATCAAAATATCTCAACCACTAAATAAATATCCTAAAACAATTGAAAAAGAATACGAAAGATTTAGTGAATAATTTATAATGTCGTAATAAAGAATAATCCAATCTCTTTCAAGAGCGATGCAATATAAAAGTATAGAAAAGTACTCTCTCCGTCCAACACCCAGTTGTTTAGTATACTATTTTGGAATGTTCAACACTAATTGTCTATTTTACGTAATCAATTAATAATTTTTACATCATTTCTAATTTTCTTATTATTTCCTCTGTCTAATTTTAACTGTCATATTGCACTAATCGAAAGTCGATTTCACAAATTTTTAAAATTGAATTATATTACATTGATTCAATATTTTAATTAAGGATTTAAATATTCAAAAACTATATGAAAAGTACTATAAATTGCTTATTTTTATACATTAATATGATGAAAAAATATATTTATTATAAAATATAAGTGAAAGTTCTTATAGTTTAAAAAAGGAAATCATAATAATTAAAAGTAAACTGAGAAAATATTAATTATAGTCAATTCCTATTGTATTTTTTAAAATATTATATTTATTATGTTCAAAAGGTAATACAATAAAAATTTTCTTTCCATTTATTATTTTTTATTAAATAAAAGTACCTCAATAATCAATGCTATAAAATCTAAAGTAAGTAAACAAAATTTCATATTCAATACCATAAATACGTATCAAATTCCATAAATAACAATCATATTCGATAAAAGTTGTATGTAAGGCTCGAAGGCTCTTCCAACTAAGATTCTAGTACAAAATTATTTTGTCTCTTCATTTAATTTCTAACTACTTTTGTCTTTTAATATATAATATGTTATAATAAAAAAATATTTTCTAAAGATATATCTAACTATTTATCAACACCAAACAATATTACAATAAATTTCATTATTTATGTAAAAAATAAATTCAAAAAAAAAATAAAAATTGAACATATATATAGGAGATATAATATGTATATGGGGTTTTAACAAAATTGAAAAAAAAAAATTATTTTTTTTATAGAAAAAAAAATATGGAGGGAGAAGAAATCAAGAATGAAGTGAAAACTCCATTGTTGGATGGGTGGAAGCTTAGTTATAGTGGGCGGCGAAACTCAGTTACAACTTTAAGGGGTGATTTTTTAGCAAGATTGCCTGAAAAAGTGAAGTCTTGTGTTAATATTGATGTTGAATCTTCATCATCAAACATTGATAATACCAAGAGTTCTAGCTTGTCTAAAGGTACCCCCACCCCACCCCACCCACCCCTCAAAGAAAAGGAGAAAAGGGGTTCTTGTTTTCTAGTTTTTTGGTGCATTTTGGTTTTCAAGATTCAGTTTTTGCTAACTTATGGAGTTGTTTGATGGTTTTTGGTTTGCAAGATTCAATTTTTACTAACTTATGGAGTTGTTTGATGGTTTTTGGTTTGCAAGATTCAATTTTTACTAACTTATGGAGTTGTTTGATGCTGTTTGGTTCTCAAGATTCAGTTTTTTGCTGATTTATGTAGTTGTTTGATGCTTTTTTGCTTTTCAGGATTCAGCTGTTACTAACTTGAGGAGTTGTTTGGTGCTTTTTGCTTTTCAAGATTCAATTTTTTGCTGACTTATTTAGTTGTTTGATGCTTTTTTTCTTCTCAGGATTCAGCTGTTACTAACTTGAGGAGTTGTTTGGTGTTTTTTTGCTTTTCAAGATTCAATTTTTTGCTGACTTGTGTAGTTGTTTGATGCTTTTTATTTTTCAAGATTCAACTTTTACTAACTTAAGAAGTGAAAGTGATCCTTGTGAAGCACATTTAACCTTCGATTGATTGACATGTGTTTTTAGTTCTACATTATGTAGGAAGTAATGTTACATTTGGATAAAAAATTAAGGTCTCTTTGTTCTAATTTGTTTGGTGCTTTTTGCTTTTCAAGATTAAACTTTTACTAACTTAATGGAGTTGTTTGATGCTTTTTGCTTTTCAAGATTCAATTTTTTGCAGACATGTGTAGTTGTTTGATGCTTTTTTGCTTTTCAGGATTCAATTTTTTGTTAAGTTAAGGATTTGTTTGGTGGTTTTTGCTTTTTCAAGATTCAATTGTTTAGTGACTTAAGTAGTGATGGTGATAGTGATCATTGTGGTATCCTTTGATTGATTGGCATGTGTTTTTAGTTCTACATTATGTAGGAAGTAATGTTACATTTGGAAGGAAAAGAAAAGGTTTTTCTGTTCTATTTTGGCATAAACGGAATTTCTCAATGATGCCTTCACCCCAACCGGAGTCCCTTAGATACGATGTTGCTTTTTGCTTTTCAAGATGCAATTTTTACGAACTTATGGATTTGTTTGATGCTTTTTGCTTTTCAATTGTTTACTAATCAAGTAGTGATAGTGAAACTGCTCCTTGTGATATCTGACGAAGCATTTTAACCTTTGATTGTTTGACATGTGTATTTAGGCCTACATTATATAGGAAGTAATGTTACATTTGGAAGAAAAGAAAGGTCTTCCTGTTCTATTTTGCTTGGGGCTTTTTGCTAACTTAAAGGAGTTGTTTGGCGCTTTTTAAGATTCAATTATTTACTAACTTAAGTAGTGAACGTGATCCTTGTGATATCCGACAAAGCACATTTAACCTTTGACTAATTGGCATGTGTTTTTAGTTCTACATTATGTAGGAAGTAATGTTACATTTGGAAGTGAAAAAAGGTCTTTCCGTTCTAATTTGTTTGGTGCTTTTTGTTTTTCAAGATTCAGATTTTACTAACTTACGTAGTTGTTTGGTGTTTTTTTGCTTTTCAAGATTTAATTTTTACTAACTTAAGGAGTTAAAATGAATAGACACTTCCATTTTTGAGATAATAGTAGTGTTGTTCTCGTGGTTATTGTAAATTCCAATTTCATCCTTGTAATATCCGACGAGGCACGCGTAACTTTTGATTGATTGAAATATGTGTTTTTCATTCCTTTTATGTAGGAAGTTAGGTTAGATTTGGGAAACGAATATCCTTCCGTTCTAATTTGTTTGGTGAATTATGCTTTTCAAGATTGAATTTACTATCTTAAGGAGTTTAAATGAACTAGATAATCACATTGTTGGTCCCTCGATTAATAATAAATTATGATTTTGATCCTTGTGATATCCGACGAAGCACAATTTTTACGTTCAATTGATTGAAATATTTGCTTTTAGTCCTTTTATATAGGAATTGAAATATTTGTTTGATGCTTTTCGCTTTTCAAGATTCAATTTTTTCAACTTCTAGAGTTAAACTGAACTAGATTATTTCATTTTTGGAAGTAAATTTAGATTCTTTTGGTGTGACGATGATGCGATTTGAGCTTAAATGGAATAGTGAGGATTCATATACACAATCCGAACTTACTTGGGATTGAGGTGTAGTTGTTTAATTTAGATATTAAAAAGTTACGGAAAAAATTTGTAAGTTGCAATTGTCCTTGTATCAAAGTGGTGAAAGAATACAATTGTAGAATGTTACATATATAGGGTCTGAACAACCTAAAGTTATTATTATACATCAATAAATGAATTCATAGTCAAATACTTGTAGATAGTGGATTTTTTAATACATATGTAGGGTCTGAACAAAAGTTATTGGGTTCACGTAACCAAGCTAGTAGTAACCTTAAACCCCAGTTTCGATTTCTTTGTTGTATTGTTCATTACCTTTTTTCATTATTGAGGTTTTTTTGCACCACAGGAGAAAAGGATTACTACGAAAAACAGTTTGAGACCTTGAAGTCATTTGAAGAAGTTGATTCCATTGTGGCATCTAGTTTCATTGATGATGAGGATCTTGACGAACAATCTCAAGATGAGAAGGCAATGCAGATCTCCAATTATGCAAACGTTTTATTACTAGTTCTTAAGGTAACAACGGTTACATGCTCCGGTGAACTCATGATCCGAGAATGAGAAAACTCTAAACTTGCATATCTGCCTCTCGTATCTTATATATGAATCAACCGTTTTCCTTTTGGTTGCATATGCTTCTGTCATTACAAATTTCAGTAATGTATCTCAAATTTTTAGTCGATAAAGTATGTTGTTGATCATATAAGAAAGCCATGCACTTTTGAAATTAGAGCAAATGCATTTCTTCGGCAAAAACACTAGGTGATGTCTTCCATCTGTCCAAGTTTTGGTGGACAGAGTTATCCAATACTGTAGCAAGTAACCTGTGGAATTAATCGAGATATGCGCAAGTGTTTTATGCGTTTTTCTATAATGGCAGTAGTAACTATCTTTTCATCTTGCAGATCTATGCCACAGTGACAAGTGGTTCCCTAGCTATCGCTGCATCTACGTTGGATTCTTTACTTGATCTAATGGCTGGTGGTATACTGTGGCTCAGTCATCTGTCAATGAAAAATATCAACATCTACAAATATCCTATAGGGAAGTTGCGAGTTCAGCCAGTAGGGATCATTATCTTTGCTGCTGTTATGGCTACACTTGGTACGTGATCGATCTCCTTTTACACGTTAACCATTTCATCCTATTTTCATCATAATCTATCGAGTCGTTATGGCTCACGTTTCTTCCTTTTTAGGCTTTCAGGTGTTTATCCAGGCTGTAGAACAACTCGTTAAAGATGAATCTCCTGAAAAAATGACCTCGGATCAGCTTTTCTGGTTATATACTATCATGATAACGGCCACAGTAGTAAAACTTGCCCTTTGGTTATACTGCAGAAGCTCAGGAAACAACATTGTCCGTGCCTACGCAAAGGTGTGTACTGTATCTTCACGTTCTATTTTTTGGCATCGTTATCCTGATCGTCTAGACTCGTAACTTGAAGATACCTTTCGACAGGATCACTATTTTGACGTGGTTACTAATGTAGTCGGACTGGTAGCAGCTATACTTGGCGATAAATTCTACTGGTGGATTGATCCTGTTGGTGCCATTATCCTTGCACTTTATACCATCACCAACTGGTCAGGAACTGTTTTAGAAAACGCAGGTATCGTCTCATTCCTGCACAACTTTAGTTTGCATCGATAGCCTGGTTGAAAAACGGAGTGTTCTACTAGAAGATTCTGTTAGTTTTGTTTCGTCATTATACTATGTTTGATTCCATACTGAACGACGTTCTTCATGTAGTGTCACTGGTGGGACAATCAGCCCCACCCGAATACTTGCAAAAGTTAACATATCTTGTGATAAGACACCCTCAAGTTAAGCGTATTGATACAGTTCGAGCCTACACATTTGGTGTCTTGTACTTCGTAGAGGTCAGTCTCCGAAAAAACCATCTATAATAGCACACGAATGGTTCTTCTATCGATGATTTTAAGACTCGTTTGCTTACTGTAACGTAGGTAGATATTGAACTCCCGGAAGATTTGCCTTTGAAAGAAGCACATGCTATCGGAGAAACTCTACAAATAAAACTCGAAAAACTCCCTGAAGTTGAACGAGCATTCGTTCATCTCGATTTTGAATGTGAACACAAACCAGAGCACTCTGTTCTCAGCAGGTTACCAAATACTGAACCTTAGGTTCATGTTTACGTTAAGCCCGAATAAAGGAGGAGGGTTGTTATTACTATCGACGATTCGGGGTTTTGTTGTTTTTTTGACACACATTTTAACTATATAAATGTGTATATTCATATGATCAAGCATAAGGGATTGTTGAAAAGAGAGGATATCAAGAACTTGGATTTATTTTCAGATGATAGGTCTTTGTGTCATTTTTTGTCGTCTATGTTTTGCTTCGACTCTTCAAAAATGATGTCATACTCGTGTCGGATTTCTCGAAAATGTGTACACTTCTGAAAGATCCTATAAGACTCTTTGAAAATGATGTAATACTCATATCAAATTCTTCGAAAATGTGTACAATTCTAAAGATAAATTTGTAAGAATTTGAGCAAAATAAGGTTGAAAGAAAATTTTGGGAGATTCTTTAAGTGAATGATACTGTTATCACTTTCATCTATATTGTTCAGACTCTTTAAAAAAAATGATACTCTATTCGTGACGAATTACCTAAAAATTTGCACTTGTGATGGATTCAACACTAACGATATTTTTGAAGGATTCGAATAATATGTGCAAGGCTAGTGAATGGTACCTGTGTCATTTTCATCTATATTTTTCACTCTTCAAAAAAAATGATAATCTATTCGTGACAAATTACCTAAAAATTCGCACTTGTGAAGGATTCGACACTAACAATATTTTTGAAATATTTTTGAAGAATTCGAAAAACAGAAGTCGTAAGAATTCCTTCTTTGGAAATTTTGTAAGATTAAAAAGTTCAAAAAATAAAATACACTTTTTGTATTGTGATATTTTAATGTATATTACTACGATATATATATATATTTTTCTAAATCCTGATAGATAAAAGTTAATAATTACTACATGTATTAGTATATATATGAATCTTCAAAACGACGTAAAAACACGAAATGTTTTGTGTATAGAAATAAATGACATTTATTGTTTTCCCTTCTTCATGTATGAGTTGTATACAACCATGTATATCAACAAAAGGAAAGAAATAAAAACCCAAATGAAACTCCAATTCTACATTTCACCTTTAATTATTTCTTTCGAAAAGTAATAAAATATACGTAAATTTTATTTCTAATAAACTCTCGATTGCATTCTAGAAGTGAGTCTTAGCAAAGATATTATACTTTCATGATTGGAGTAAAAAAGAAAAAAAATTATACATAAACTTTATTCTATTTCTATTTTTATTTTTATATATAGAAATAAAGAGATTATTTCTGATCGACCTCGATTAAATTCTAGAAGTGAGTCTGACTGGCAAAGGTGTAGCTAGTGGACCACCATTAGTAGCATTAACTTTTTTCTTTTCTTTTTCTTCAATTTCTTGGTTTTGGTTCATCTTTTCATTTACTCCTTCATTCTTAACCTGAAATTAAAATATAGTAAAAATAATAATAATAAATAATAATAATATTCTAGCCACTAAAACTATAATTATGACATTAAATCACTTTGTAGGCATTTCAATTATTTCTAACAACAAATATCAAGTTTTTCCACTAAAAATAGGACAAGACAAATATTTAAAAAAAAATCAAGTTGTATATTGTTTCTGCTGAAATTTGAACCTGAATAAACTTGATAATTATATTTTTAAAAAGAGGACTTCACCTTTGAATTATTCACTTTTATTGCATGTTTTGGTGAGTACAATTCCATTTGACCTCCTTCTTCATTTGGCTTTTTTTGGTTATTATTATCAACTTTTAGGGCATATTTTGGTGAATATAATTCCAATTGACCTTTTTCTTCATCTTTTGATGTTGATTTTGTAATATTCCCATTGTAGGTTTTGGTACTTGTCATCTTGACAAATTGAATGAAATATCCAAAATAATTGCAAAAAAAAGATGTATATAATGGACAAAAAATGGAAATTTTATTTATCTATTTGGCTTTATGTTCTTTATTATTTGATATTTTGGGAATGTGTGCAATATGATGAACATGGAATTCTTTGGTCATTATTTGCTATGTGGCTATTGTTTTGTTTGCCATTTGTATATATGTGGCATTTTGTGGAGAACTCAAAAACTTATTATAGTACTATAAACATTTTTTGTTAGATAAGGTGTATCAATTATTTGAGAGATATATATTCTTTTTGTCTCAATTTAAGGTTCTTTTTTTTTTTTTTTTTTAAGTTAAAGAGTTCAAATTTAATTGAAAATTTTAGAATCTTTAGAGTTTTTGAAGTGAAATTTATATATTTATAAATTATTTAAAAAAAATATTATGTCGTGATTCTAAATGTGTGAAAAATTACAATCAAAGATAGACATGTTTGAATTTCGAATCTAAAGATGTCACATTAATTGAGACGAAGAAATATTATGTCACAATTCAAAATATTTTAAAGATATATGAAAAAATTACAATCAAAGATAGACATAATTGAATCTTGAATTTGAAAAATGTCACATAAATTGAAACGAAGAAAATATAATTTTTGATAAATTTATTTACCTTGTTTTAATTTGGTATATAAGAGTAAAAAAAAAGTTTTAAATTTTATGATTCTAAATTGAAAAGTATGTTAAATGTTTAAAATATATTTTAATTTTATAATATTGATTATGTCCTTAAAAATAAAATTAGAGAGTTATTTGAAAAAGGAAACAATTTTTTTTTAATAATTTACTATAATTAGATGAAGTATTTCAATTTTTGGAGGGAAAAAATATTAAGGTAGTCCTATTAGGACCTTATTTAACACATTGTTGATATTTATAAATTTTATTGGTCGAGAAAAGTCAGAAATAACAAAGATAGTAGATATAATGAAGCTCTATAACTACAGTTTTTGGTAATTTATCCTCAATATTGTAGTCTGTATATTTTACTTGTCCGTTTGAATATTTCGTTGCAAAAATACAAATAGGATAAGTATACATAAATGGAGGTTGCTTTTTGTATATTTTGTTTGTGCGTTTGTATATTTATACATTTCAGCATTTTTCAAAACTCCATTTTTTATATTTTGCTGGTCTATATACAAACATGGTAATTTATTATGATTTATTCATAGATCGAATACAAATAGTTAGGGTACTCATATACAAAATTCTCGAGCTATACAATCGAGAATCGAATTGTATAAATTCTGAATTTATACAATTAAGAAATCGAGTAGCAGAATTTTGCGAAATTGTAGAGATGAATTGAAAATAATAAAGACTATAGCTATATTACACAATATACTTTAGATGTTTGTCGTTTCACGTAATTTTCCCGATTAAAATTAACAATACAAAATAGGGGTAAAAGTGGAAATGACCCATTAATGGACCATATATAACTATTGGGCCTAAAATTCAAATACACCAATTTACAGCCCAATGGGCCTTTTCTCTTTAGCAACAATTAGCGCTTAAACTTGGCGCCAAATCTGACGTGGCATAAGAGACACGTCATCATAATTCCCGCGCGAAAACCTAACTATATATATTCTCTTCATTCATTTCGTTTTCAATTTCTGCCTCTCATTAATCGAGTTCACCGGATCTTCACCGTCCGATCGGAAATCATTGCCGGCGAATCCATTTCTCGGTGAAAAATCTGCCGGAGTTGTAGCAGTTCCGGTGATGGATCAATGGAGAACTAAAACACCGGAGAAACCGATCCAAAATCGCATGGCGCGATCACTACACTCCTTGAAAGACGTCAGAGAAGCTTCTCAGAGGCTCCGGAAATACGATATGATCCAACGCGAGGTTTCTGATCCGTTATTAAGCTACGGTGAAGTGAAATCTCCATTGGTAGCTGAATCGCCGGTTTCTGAACGAAAGAAGCATGTGAACTCGGTAAAGCTGCCGGAAAAGTGAGTGTTTCCTGTACTTTTCGTTTAGATGATTTATTCACTTTGTGTCTCTTTGACCAGATAGTTACTTGAATGTTCTTCAATATGTTCATCGCAATTGTTTATTTATTTATTTTGCTTTTGATATGAAGTGAAACTTAATTTGAATAAATTTTCATCAATATGTTCATCACAATTGTTTATTTATTCATTTTGCCTTTGATGTGAAGAAAACTTAGTTGAATAAATTTTATCCTTTGAAGAAATAATAAGATATTTAGATTTAACAATCGAGGCTTGCTCAAGTGGTTAAGCATCGTTGATTGTGAGCTTAAAGTCACACTGGATGGTAAGTAGGAACACTATTGATCTTATGTCGGGTTGGGTAGAACTTTGGAAAAGCAAAAAGTAACAGAAAATTTGGGGACTCAGGGAATTTGGACGTAGAATCAATATTTGTAAATTAAGTAAAAAGTATGTATAATAATAAAAAAAGCTACTATATGTGATATAATTAACAATTTAAAAGTTTATATGAAAAACTTAATTGGCTCTCGAAATCCAAATACGGCACATAGATTGGGATGGAGGGAGTAGTTGTTTCAATATATTAGCTTTTGAAAGTAATAGTCTTATTTGTTTATTAGCTAAGAGTGATGACAGGGTAAGAGGCTTGGTTGAGTTTTTCTTAATGTGTGTTTCTATTACCGTATAGGTATGAAATGTTGGAAAAATTCTTCAATAGCATGGATAGTTCAATTCGGCTGCTACATTTGAAGGGATCTGCAACAACTTTCACTAATATTAGTGCGAAAGTAGAGAGTTTGATCGATAAGTATGAAGATCTAATGATGTTTGAACATTTTCATTGATGGTGTTTGCTGTACTGAGAGGATTGTTAATAATTTCGTTCTTTTTGAACTTTTTAGGAGGTTTACTTGCAGTCATTTAGCTCAGCTGAAGTTTATTTTACCTGAAGCTATTGAGATAAAGAAGATTCTCAAGCACGATGAGCGCAGTTGTTGCATGAAGCCGGATCTTTATATCACTTTAAATGCAAATGCAGTTGATAATAGTGAGAACTGGAAATCCAACAGTAGCAGTGTTGTATTGAGGAAAATATTCCGCTCTCGGCTCTTGGGTTTCTTCAAGTCGCACCCTGAGGTAATCAATTTTTCTGATGTTTTGATTGTTTGTGTTGAACAATCTCTCATGGTAGGAGTAAGTTTTGCGTACACTGAACCCTCCCCAAACCTCACTTGTAGGATTACATTAAGTATATTGTTGTTAAAGATTGAACTATCTGCCAGAATATAGCTGATGCAGTATTGAGGTTTATTGGCTTGAATTCATGTTATTTAGAAAGACTAATATGTTCTGAGATGCTATTTGACTTGCTAAGTGCTCTTGTTATTTCAAAGCTCTGCATTTTCTGTAAGACAACCCGACCAGTGTTTCATTTGCAAACAATTGCTCTTGAGCATATTAAGAGGAATATGAACACTTTTAACAGCATAGCAGCAGAAGTTTCAAATGGAATATGAGATTTTAAGCTGGAGGTCTTTCATTATACTATACGTTCTTGGCAAAGTGATGCAATTGTTTCTGGCATTTAGTGCCAGTGCAACATTTTAGGTGCTTTAGTCCAGAAAATACTAAACTTTGTATGAGAATGAAGCTATACGTGAAGCACATAAAGAGTGGTAATCACTGTTTCATGAAGCTACAGAGTACTTCAGTGCCTGGCCTGCCATATTGTATGAAAGGAACAGCTTTTGATAAGAAAATTTATGTTGAATTTGTATTGTGTTTTACTCTGAGTATCAGCATTGAATAACCAGCACAGACACTTTTACATATATGAGCACCATGTTGTCAGCTTAGACATCGTTGAAGTATAATTTAATGTTTCCCTGTAAATTTTATTTCCATGATAAACAAATAAGATAATTACTGTTTCTGTTTCAGGGTGATGACATTCCTGAGGGAATGCTGCCAGGCCCATTCACTCAGTCTAAGCAAGTAGTGACCAACTCATGTAGACCTTCTGGCTCATCCTTAACCAGTGAGGCACCTAATGGTGTGTTTCCACTGCAGTCAATAGCTGCATCACACCTGTCTGTATCTTTCAAGAGATGCTTTTCAAATCGAGCATCTATTACTGGAGGAACGGATCTCAAGGAAAGAGATAGAGTTGGGCTCAGGCTCGTTTCTCCAGCTTCAATACCCCTTAATGTCCCAAGTTCCACCAAGAAGAAAACAGTAGCATGTTCTGATGCTCCTAAGTTATCTCTAAAACAAACTAGCATCATGAAATGCTCAGCAGGAGGGGTTGTTTTGGCTAGTTCACCATGCCATCCACCTGCTCTTCCTATGATTGAAGCCAAAAAGAGAGAAGATGGTTCTACGTCCGCTCCAGCAACCCCTATGCTCGAACCTCCTAAGAGATGTTACATGAGTCCAGATGATCCAGCTGAATCACCAATAAAACTAGCTAGATGCCCGTCAACTAGAAGGTCGTTGCTCTTTGGTACTCCTGCGAAGAGTGCAAATGCTGGTGATAAAGTCTGCGAGAATGGAAGGTTTTCAACTGATGATGATATTCTTGACATTCTTCCTGAGAATCTTCTGCAATCGGTAAGAAAACACACACTTGCATATCTATCTTCCTTGATAAAATTTTTTAAGATCAACTACACTGGATTCATTTAAATTTTCATTCCTCAACGTAGTTGAACTACAAAATATTCTGTTTTCTGCAACAAGAAGCTAACTTCCATTATTTCACAGATAGGAGAAAAGGAGAGTGAAGCACTAGCGGAGCAAAATCCAGCCATATCCCAAGCAAAAAGGCGCAAACAGATGATTGCTTGTTTGCCTCACCTCTTTGACATGATTTATTTCCTGTTTCAATCTATTAAACGTTCTGTCATGACGAAAGAGGAGCTCATGCACAGAGTAATTTCAAGCCATTTAGAGATAACGGATAAAAGTAAGCCCGGTTGACAATTTTCAGAAGCCTGTAGTCCTTTTGAGATTCATTGGAGCTTCTTTCTGAATCTTGATGTTTCATTACTACAGGTGAAGTTGAACAGCAACTCCTATTACTGCAAGAATTGGCTCCTGAATGGATTTATGAGAAACCAGCATCTAACGGAACTCTTCTCTTACTGTAAGCTACCATTCTCAAATTCCAATCATTTGTTTGCTTTGTCCAAAGCAATGATGAGTTCAGGAGATCTATATTTGCCGGTTTCTTGATCAATTTTCGTCGTTAGAATAGATTAGAATCTCACATTGGTTGGGAAATGGAGTGATAGTCTCTAGCGTTTAAGGTTGGGTTAAACCCAAGAGTCATATTTTCACGTGGTATTAGAGCCAAGGGTCGTGTTATAGCTTAAGCCCATAGAGGTATTACAGTTCCGTTCCATATTGATTGAGAAATTAGCTAGTGCTTACTCTTTCCTCGTGAGCTAACTTTTAGGATTAAGCTACATCTAATATCTATATCTTTATTTTGCAGTGTTAGCAAGATAACAAATCCTGACACAATTCGTTCAAGACTAGCAGAAGCCAATTGAGAGAAACAAGAAACTAGTGATTTGTACTTTATTTTACCAAATAGTAGTGTAAGGAATAACAATTTAGTAAAAGTTGTAAATAATAGTGTTTTGTCTAATTAATACAGTACCACTTACGTTGCATCAAATGGCCAGTATAGTTATGATAATTCAGTCTCATCCTTAGTAATTAGATCTTTCTTTTTCTAAAATAAAATGACCATACAATATACCATAACACACCAATTTAAAAAATAATAGATGGTACAAACTTTAACAATTTTCCAGATACAATCCAAAGTACAAAACAGTCTCTGTTTTCTCTTCTTTCATTCTCTATTGTTATGAGATATGAAGACAATATGCAAATTGAACACCAAATTAATGCTCTTCTCTCACAATATTCCGAAATAATTGATATGCTAACTCTATCATGTGGCAGATACTGCTTCCCATTTCTTTCCAGAATGGTGGAGGGGTCGATGAAAGTCTGGGAATACTACTACCCCGGTATCAAGAGAGATCAGGGAGAGAACGAGAGTTCATCGAGAGATTTAACAGGTACACTCAACAACACAATAGTTTGTTACATCCATAGTTACTTTGAGTCTCTTCTCATTGTCCTTCTGGTTTAGTACAGCTTTCAACCTGAGGAATACGAATTCTGAACTTGAGAATCTATACGTAAAATGTTTCAATCCAGTACCCGATTGGAATGTAAAATGACGTTCTACATAACAAGGGTAAATAGAACAGGATTCGTAAGACTAGAAATGAATTATGATAATTAACCTTATGAGTTTGGCAACAGTCGTCCATTATACATCTTGTCAAGTAACTTCCTTGCGTCTGGCCGCCTAAGAAGACCTTTATTATTAGGTAAACCAGTTCCTAAACATACAGGACATACTAGTTTCCCTCGTCCTGGTTATCCCATAAGAAAAAATGTCGTCATGTTAGTATTCAAGATAAGATAAAATGAATCATTCTGAAAGCAAAGATCGTAAAGCAAACGATTATCAAAGGGAAAGAATATTGATGGTATGTCTTGTTGGGATATATCGAAATGAAAATGGAGCGGTTCTTGTTTAGTGACTCGATAAAGAAAACCCTACGTTTTATGCAATATTCAAATTTTGGTTTTGTGCTGGGACTATGATCTACATTTTGACTTCTTTTCTTCCTTATATGGATTCAAAGGTTCTATAATAACATACCGTAACAATTGGGGCACTCAGTGAACTCATAAACGTCTTTAGCTCGTTTTCTGTTTAGAGCTTTCCATTTTCCTGTACCACCACACATATCACCTAAATAAAAAACAGACGGAAGTCTTAAAGTAGATAGAGCACCAACATAAGTTATGCATACAAAATTATAGTGCTTCATCTAAATTGGGATAATTCTTTGATTCGTGTCCAGGATAGTAAAGACTAGCTTCGTTTTGTCCTTCGGTTACTTGGAAAATGTATGACAAAAGATTTAACAGACATCAATAGCTCACAAATTATCTGTTTTACGATATAATGTGAGGAAGAGATCGGAGGAAGACAAGTTCTGAACAGAATTGTAAAACAAGGGCCCATAGACAAAGATATCAAGCAGAAAAAAAAAGATATTGGAGTAGCAAAAGGGTTTAACCTTTATCAGAAAAGAGAACTTAAGTAGTCAAAGATCCCTTCAATTACTACATTTATAATTTTATAAGGGTACTGAATTTGGTTATACGGACTGCAGTTTCAATATGAAAATCTTCAAGAACTTGTTTATAGTCATGGAGAAGCATAAGAAAAGTTCTCTTAGAACATGTTACTAAATGTAATATGATTAGTGAGTTGAAGCAAGTAAAGCAGGAATCAATATACACTTACAAATTATAGCGCCACTACCCCCACAATTCCGACAGCCAGGACTTTCATTTCCATCTAAGGCAATTGCTCTTGGTTCAGAAATTGGATTTCCAGAAGCAGTTATCAGAGCTCCAGTTGAGCATAGGCAAGTTAGACACCATCTCCGCGAGACTGACGGTTGAGATCTCTGTTCCGAAAAGCAACAGCACACAAATCAATAATATAATCTGATGATAGTTGTAGACAAAAATAGCACATTGTCAATTTTATTGTATACAATACATTACTATTTGGAGGGTCGAACAATGATTTTCCTCTTTATAATTTTCTCAAACATTTCCAAAAAGACATTATTTTACAAAAGTAAAAACTAGAATTCCCAAGAATCATCAATTGACTCTACATAGGAAGGAGTGGAGGTCCCGTATTAAAGGTAAAAAGTTAGTAGGGGTAGAGTGTTGTCTTGTCTTACAAAGGCTTAGGCTTGTTAGTGCCTATCATAGTACTAGTTATACCCTTGTAGTTCTTGTCATGTGTTGTTTATTTATGTTTCGAGTATCACATTATTTTGCTACTGTTATTGTTTCGAGTAGACTTTACAATTGTTTTCTCTTCTTCTTCTTTCACTTGGGTTTGATGGAGGCATCAAAGCCGAGGGTCTTTCGCAAACAATCTCTCTACCTGCACGAGGTAATCATAAGGTCTTAGCAACACTCTACACTCCCCAGACCCCGCTTAGTAGATTTTACCAGGTATGTTGTTGTTGTTGTTTAGCAATCCCATCAAGAAGCTGTAAGAAGTTACCAACCTTTTCCTCTACAGATTCCTGTGAATGCTCGGAAGATGCAGAAGTACAACTCTCATCCTCTGAGCTGCAGCTCACATGAGACCCTACCCTCTTCTTCATATTCACTGCCATTTCCAGAAAAATAATTACTCCCGACTACTAACATATTTTTCAGACGCTCAAAAAGGGTCTTCAAAAACAGTAACTTATAACAAAATCCCAATCGGAAAGAACAATCAAGAATGAAGTCAACCGGTCCAAACAAACAAACAAACAAACAAATAAATCTATCCCAATTGCATTTCAACTATGTATACTGTTTAACTAAATGGTCTGTCGTGGAGTGGTATAAAGTTCAAATCCCAACAAAGCCAAAAGAAAAACACTAGGTGATTCTTCCCGTCTGTTCTAGCCTTGGTGGATAGAGTTATCTATGAATTAGTCTAGGTGCGCGAAACCTGGCCAAACACCATACAAACTTAAGTGCCACTTAGAGAGATTTCATCTGTAAACTAAAGTAGGATAATGAAAAACTACAAAACTTGAACCAAAAACCAAACAAACAAATATTCCAAGAAGAGTGCAATACAAAATGACCTTAACCAAAATCTACTGCAAAATCCAGCTTCTAATCAACTTACACTAATATAAAGAAAAACATTTGGAGTTTTAACTATGAACCCCATAGAGCTAAAGGAATGAGAAATAAGAGATGGCAAACCATAACTTCTACATATACACACTATAACAGTAAGTTAAAAAAGAAAAAGTTTAGATTTTTAGGATGATATTTGAATTTTGAAGCTACAAATATCAACAAGGGTCTTCAAAAATATCAACTTCATCAAAAAAACAATAGCCATAACTAGACACCCATAACCAACAACTACAGCGTATTCTCACAAGTGAGGTCTGGAGTGGATAGCGTGTACACTACCTTGTTGAGGTAAAAGATTGTTTTCGAAAAACCCTAAAAATACATTAACAAGGAACATAACAGCAAATAAACAAATGAGTATGTCCCAATTACTATCTCAATTGGGTGATATCAACTTAAACTTGCTTCCACATCACAAAAAAAATTCAATTCCCCAAAAACACAAACTTGCAACCAAAATGACCATAAACAAATAAAAAAAAATCCCACTTCCAAGATTTTATCTTTATGCAGAGTAGAATCAAGAAAACTACAAAAATCTGACATAAATTTTAAAAAAAAATCAAGAAAATTAAACAAAAGATTGATGTATCATCTTACACTGACATAAAGAGGAAGATTTGGGGTTTAAGTATGAACCCCATAGAGCTGAAGGAGTAGAAAATGAGAGGTGGGAAGCCATATCTCTCTCTTTTTTCTATTTCTCAACTTCTACATATAAAAAAAGGTGAGATTTTTATTACTCCCTTCGTTTAAAAAAGATAACCTAATTTAATTTGAATCAAAATTTAAAAAAAGAAAGAATATTTTTTAATTTTGTGATTATAAATTAAAGTTAAGTCAAATGCATCAAAATATCCTTTAATTTTGTGGCTTTAAACATGTCTTGTGAAAAGTTAAAATTAAAAATTTATCAAAAAAAATAAAGAGTCAATTTTTTTAAACAGACTAAAATAAAAATATGATTTTTCATTTTTTAAACGAAAGGAGTATGATATTTGAGATTTTGAAGCTAAAAAAATATCAAATTTGAGTAAAAGAATCAAAGAATGTTTTGGGTTTTATTTTGTTTTTTGTTTTTTGATGAATGAAAAAGAGGGAATCAACATGGATAATAAATCTTAGCCTCTATTTTCTATATGAATGAATATTCAAGTTATGATTAATTCATTTCTACCCCTTAAAGTTTAGATAGAGGACTTTTGCTTACCCTATACTCTCAAAAACATTTCTCTAAGCTTAAATAAAACAGTACATTACACCTTCTTGTTAATTTACCGTTTAACTTTTATTTTACATTTAATGAAATGATTTGAAGGAGAAACATGTATTTAAACATATGATTAAATTCATAGTTTATCATATGATTATTAAATTCGTAATTGAATATCTATAGTTTTTTTAATATAAATATATGGCTTCATTCAATTGAACTTGTATCTAGTGCTAGTAGTTTCTTCATTTATAGTCTGTTTCGTATATTAAAATCTATTTTATCCACTTGATATTATATTAAACGATGAAAAACGTATATTAAAATCTGTATATTAAAATATATTTTATCAACTTGATATTACTCTTTTGGGAAGAATAATCAGTTACTTAGAAGTATTTTCTTAACAATTATCCAAAATATTTAATAACAACCCTTACTGATTCATACTGGTCCAATTAATCAAATAATCTCCATAGGCACAAATTCCATTTTACCCATCCTTGTTGACTAATGTATTTCGATAAACTGAAATCATCAACAAAAGGCGAATAAAGACGACTCAATGTAGCCACATAAGTGGGATCTGAGAAAGATAGAATGTACGAAGACCTTACTTGACTCGTTAGGCAGATGGTTTCGAATAGCTATGAAGAATCAACTAAAGACAAATAAAACAAGATAATCGATAGGTAAAGATAACATTAAAATTTTCCCCAGAAATTCGAGTACACGAAACAATTATTGCAGCAAGAACAATTGTTCCTGTACTAGTAGGATAACAACAACATCATAAGCAGAAAGCTGTTAACAGAGCAGCTACAACATTTCATAATTTTAAGACAACTAAAAGTTCTCCTATGCATAACATTCTAAGACACATCTAACTTTACCACCACCACCATCCATTTACACTTGGACAATGAAACAACAACGAGAAGTTCCGGGATATAAGATCCAAATGTCGGCTTACAACAATTTGGTAACGATTTGTTTTAAGATACAGTGCGCCCATAGCATAGACAAGAAAGATACAGATTCTTTCCCCATTTTTCCTGCACAAAGAATCAAGGATAGAACACAAGTCAACAACTCGCTCATATAATAAAATGATGTGAATACAGTGTATTTGTCGAGGGAAACCCGTAGTCGCTACCCTTATGGTGAACACAGGATAGAACCCTCGCTCCTATGCAATAGCCAACACAACAATTAGGCAAAGTAGAGATAACAATTTCACAAACACTACCTTAACATGTGTGCTGGGAAACTGAGATGTTCGCAGAGTTTCTTGAGTCTCATCACCAGGTCTTCGGCGAGGTACACTCAGGATAAGAGCAGCTTGGTCTGGCGTAGCAGCTGTTGCCGTAATACGATAACCATTATCCCACCTCTTATGAATACCCTCACTAGGATAAAGGAAATCAAGCTCTACCACCTATAAAACATTAAAAATCTCCACGTTAACAGATGATCAAAGCTTTTCTATAAATAGTATTCGCATTTACATTCAAGTCAAGTGAGCATGATAGTGTTGCTCATTAACAGCTTAGATTTGACCTTCATCAGGTTCTTTAAATTCTATTTTTCGGACAAGGATAAAGAGGAGAGTCTGTCAGACAGCCATGAGACAGATACTACTGCCCCACACAACTAGGAGCCATGGAAGGAGGCTGTGAATCACGCTCTAGTCACATGACCATGCTTCATCAACCAGACTTGGTATCCTACTTTCATGTTTCCTCAGAACTCAAGGATATCGTATTACAAGCCAATAGAACAGATGCTGTTCAGGTAGGGCCGTAACATAAACAAACTACATGATTTCAAGAAAAATAAAGAGTAATGGACTTTCTTTTAGTAAGTAAAAGAAATTATAAATCAAGTGTAACAAAACAAGGTATGGACTTTTTAAGTAAATTTTAGGACGGAAGGTCATTAAACCAACCTACTTCATTTCCTCGAGGCAGACAAAATCTTACTGTGACTACCCTTTTAGATCCTTAAGCCTACGCTTCATGGGGAAATTTATCCGATAATTTTTCCAGGTTATCACCACAAAGGGAGGAGGGGACAGAAGGAAATGGGATACCGTATTAACACTAACACCAGATTAAATATTGTATGAGAGTGTTAAAGAGGGGAGACAAACAACCTGATCACTGAAGCCTGAATTGCGTGACATAACAACAGCCCACCTAGTGTTAGCAGTTGCCATGGAGGTCACATGGAACCCTTCTTTCCATTTCTTGCTTATCCACTTGAAGGGAAATGACTCACTGACTTTATAAGACTGTTGAGTGAACTGTGTGCCTGCGAAAAATGACACAAGTATCATATACAAAAATAAAGATAGTCCAGGAAC
Source organism: Solanum pennellii (assembly GCF_001406875.1). Classification (NCBI taxonomy): domain Eukaryota; kingdom Viridiplantae; phylum Streptophyta; class Magnoliopsida; order Solanales; family Solanaceae; genus Solanum; species Solanum pennellii. The sequence goes on along the minus strand of NC_028637.1, from coordinate 944,933 downwards.
TAGATCTGCATCCAGAAAAGCTCAAAGCTGGCAAAACAATCTGCATTTGCCTTTGCATAGGAAAAAATACCCTCCACAACAATTAGATGACGAAATGCAACTCAAATATCAAACTTCTATTCCATATATCACCAACTAGTGTTAAACTGGCATATACAAGCAACAAACACTGGCATCTCAACAGGAGTACTTTAGTTTGTGTAACTACCTAAGAGAAAAGGCATGAACGCTTAATGATTGTTACATTCCAATGTTTGACTCGAATAAAAAGTTGAAACTGGAAATAGAAAATGCCAAATTTCCATTGTATGAACAATGTTTTAATATCTACAGACGTAACCCAACATTTACCAGCTCCAAAAAAATATCTGAAGAGGTAACCCATCATCTAATATAACACCATCTGACTGAAACAATTTTTGGACTCGTACATCATAAAAACTGAAAAAAACTAACACCTTCTAATTCGCCTTACAAATATAAGAAACTATCATGACAGAACGACATCAGGAGACAACTACCCTAGCAACTACAGCTTAATTTGTTATAGTCCATGGTATAGTTGGATGCGTAAAAAGGAAGAAGGAAAATCCAGATCCAGCAGTAGAGTTTGTTTTTCAATGCAAGATGAAGTTCAGAGGGACCAACAAAAAAAGAAACCAACAGAAAGCATATCTTGCAGTAATACAAATAGCCCAATCAAAATTATGTCGTGACCTACTAAACCATATGCACCAAGCATAACGTGCTAGTTAATTGTAACTTTTGCTGACTGATAAGCAAGAAAAGATATTTAACTGTATTCTCTAAAAGTGGGTAAAAGATCAAAACAAGCACAAAGAATTAACCTACAGCATGTTAAAAGAAACCCACCTTTTGACATTACTACTAAAGAGGCTCCATTTATGCCACCAGCAAGAGAACTAATATAATAGTTTTTCTCCCACTGCTCCATAATCCACTCCTGTAACACACATTTGGAAGATTAGACAACTGCATCTGAAGCTAAAACGCTGCACACCACATGAAGACTACATGGAACTTCTAATTACCTTGTGTAAGAAGAAAGGTGACAGCTCATAAACTTGGCTAGTGAAGTTCGTTCCAGCATCCATGATGATAGCCCATAAGCTAGAACATGATGCTACACAACTTATAGACAAACCATCCACAGACCCTTTCTCCACATGCTGTGCCAATCTTGTGTCTGCTACATTGTAATGGTACCTAATGAAGTCATGATGTTAATATTAGGGAAAGTTGGGGTACATTAGATGATTTTTTCTTTTGTATCAACTATCAAGTAATAATATTCATATTAATTAGGCATAAAAAATGCTTGTATCTCACAGCAGAACAAGGTCTCTACAAAAGCCAACCAATCCTCTATACCTATCCAATCAACACTATGGAGCGAATAGAAAAGGATCATCTCCTGATACTAAGGAGCATAGATGAAGATAAAACAGATCTTCCAGAAAAATCTTTAGTGATTATGCCATCAGAAGATAAAGGACACTCCATGTATTCTTCTTAATAAAATAAGTAAATGAGTATTGACTAAGATACCAAGTTTGGCTGATAGTTGTCTCTCTGACTACCATATCTAGCCTCCAAAGAGTTCAAAATATATTACCAGCAGAAGCTTCCAAACCCCACTTGTGGTATTACACCAGGTATATTGTTGTTGTTCATTCATATTAAATGTATCAGTTCTGTCTTTAAGATAATAGAATATTTCTATCAATATAATTTACATAAAATACTCACTTGACAACCCCCCCCCCCAAACCAACAAACCACATCCCCATTTAAGGTGAAGAATCCAGAATTAATGTTCACCACAGACAAATACTTATTAACTGCCATAAAAGACAAATCACGTGACATGATATATGTACCTCTGTTTCATCGGCTTTCTGGCATTATATATTGAAATCCATTGCGTCGCAGGAACACCGATTCGAATTTTCTTCTGAGGCTGCTCTTCTTCCTCATTTAAAGTTAGTCTCCCCCGCTTTTGGCCAACTTGAATAGCCTACAATGATTACACCATGAGCCCGCATATAGTAGTGTAATGTAATAAGCTTACCTACTGTTGACTCGTATAAAATTTAGAATACTTACCTTTTGAGCACCATCTGTGTTGATCGGCCTTATAGCAGGATCAGCTCCAAGCAAGCTCCCAAATAAAGAGATTAACTTTGAATATTTCGGTTCTTCATCAAACTTCATGTTAATTACTGTATCAAGAAATTCTCTAAAAGGTGCAGGGCAGAAGCAACAAAGCATCTCTGGAGATGTTGCCATCTTTTTTTTACAGACTAAAAATGATTTGTTATCACCCTGCAATACAAACATATAAATTGTAATAAGAGACGTGGGGGTTGTTGAATGACTGAAACTAAGTGTATGCAGCGTAAAGACTGGAAAGAAGCAGGTAAAGCAGAAACCTGATAGCCCTGCCATGGGAGCCTGCCTCGATGAAGAAAAATTAGTGTATATGCAAGTGATTCCAAATCATCTCTTCTACTGGCAGTCCTTCCCAAGTGAGCATGTGCACTTGCATAGCGAACAGTCCCTCTGAAATTGATAGATAGAAGTTAGTATTGGGTAGATATAAGAAAACTAAGCAAAGGATAGCAGAACATCACCACACCTGAACGTGTCAGGACGCTGATCATATCCGACATGCTGCCCTTTTGAAGTGTCTTTCCACTTTGTGGCTGTAATTGGTAGATAAATAATTAGGAAAAGGGTTATCAAATTAACAAACACAGAAACCTACACTAAGCTCTCTTACCCAGTCCCAAGTCAACTAGGAACAACTTCTTCTCTTGTGGTGTTGATGGCTGGCCAAGTAAAAAGTTTTCTGGCTTCACATCTCCGTGAACATAACTGAGATCAACAAAAACAGTCACTAGGAAGAATTCAAAAGAGAAGTACGACTACAAATTAAAAGTAGTTCAACATTTAGCAAATAAAAAGAACCAAACTGATTGCAGGAAAAGAGTGAATCCGTACCCTTTCGCATGCAGCTTTTCCAAAATCGACAATGACTCAACTGCAATACAAGCCACCATTTCTGCAGACATTCTGCATAAGTAGGATTTATGAGCAGACCTTATTCAACTGACACGTCGATATATGGTAAACCAAAACTCAATAAGTTTGTCAAGGATGTTTTTGCTGTTCTTAGAAATAAACCCCAGAAAATCAGAATCTACACTATACACAATTGCGAGCAGATCCTTATCACCAGTGTATAAGGAGGATATCAAGGACCATTTAACTTTGAAATTAGAATTACTACGTAGTTCATGTCAAATAATTGGTGACTTATTTTGGACCATTTTTCGATTTGAGAATGCCATCCTTGTGCAGGTTGACTTATTGAACGACGGTATTTCTATTATCAATTTATCATAATAATCAAAAATAACTGAAAGAGTGGGGAAACAGCAGCCACTTCTGGAGGTCTGACAATTGAAAAAGTCTTTGTTCAGTAAGTATGATTAATACTAGCATTAGCTACTTACGATTGCCCAGAGGAATTCCATACATCCCATAAGCTAGGGCCTAGCATGTCCATAACCTGCATACATGACACTAATAAGGTCAATATGCACACACATTTTATTATTATATACAACAGCATTCACTAGTCCACAAAACATACAGACCAGAATCCGTTCATTGAAAAGAGGTCCTAATCATAAACTACCACTTTGCTGGTAACTCATCGGATCAGAAATATTTATCTCTCCTCAACTTTCTGTGTATGTCCCAAATTTTATCCCATTTCAAAAAATTATATCTTTATTCTATCAATCAATCTTCAACAGCAAGAAAACGGACATGATTCTAGCACTCTTTTACTAAACAATTAGGAGAATATGTTGACAAAGGTCCCTTTTTTTTCTTAAATTGAACAGGAAAGAGTGACAATTTTTGTAAGACGAGTGGACTAACAATTTGAAGTAAAATGGAAACTTTTTTTGTAGTCGAGAAATCCACCAGGACCAGTGGTACATGGTTTGACACTGTGGATGATGGCTCACCCCTCCAATGTTCTCCACTTAAATAGGAGTACTAGGCTTTCATTCGCAGCAAGGTTTGAACATGTGACTTGTTCCTAATTCACACATCACAAGTAACGTTCTTAACACTAGACCAAAGCCCACCGGCTAATATCAGAGACGACTTCTGAGATCCAGGGGAAGTGTAATAGCAAAACAAAATCAGTCCCCTCAAAAGACACTCATACCAAAAAGAAAGTAAGCAACTACCAAAAGAGTTTCACTCATTCAATTAGAACAGGACCTGGCTAAATAAGTGAATAAAAAATAAAGACGTCCATTGTACACTAAAGCTATTTGTTAGCTTGGTAAGAGCAGATATGAGACCCTCTTAAAACCTTGAAATATATCACGCTGCCTGCCTATTAAATATATTTTATTTAATTCTCTTTGGATGCTGAAATTAGAATGCTAAAAGAGGTCACATTCACTGTCTCAACTCACAATCTTGATGTTTCTCCCAAAAATAAATATCCACAACTCAATTTTTTTATCCTCCGTTACTATAATCAATGCAAATCTGTCTCGGTGAACATACCATCACATAATACTCTCCTGCCCGTCCTTTATAATGCACTCTAGGCACTCCATGGCTGCCTCCAAGAGTACTGAACCAAAAAAAAAAAAAAGGAACTTTCAGACCTGCAAATCTCATTTCAGTACAAGTGTACACAGTAACTTCAAAAGATATCAATCCTTACTTGTAAACTTGCCACTCATATGGAGGGCCATAGCTACAGCCTTTGCTGTTTCGATGCTCAAATTTCAGTGCGACCTAGAGGCATAAAAGAAAATCAATATGGTTTTCTTTTATCAGGTAAAATAAGATTTCATTAACAATTGCATCGAGAAGACGCTAAGAGTTGTAGACAGATAAATTAGCCTTGTCGAAAAGGACAACGGGAAAAAGTGGATAGATTATTCATATGCAACCACTTTACCTCCAAAGCCAAGGGACCACTAGCACGTTCATTTCCACCGGTAAGACGGCGACCCAAAAACACCTGTCCAAAACCACCTTTACCTAGCTTCCTTTCAACCTTATAAACTGGAGATCCTCCTACTTGCACCTGAAAACAACATTCAAATAGAAAGCAAAAAATGAGTGAAATTTCGACATTTAATACAAAGATTTGAAGAAAAAAAAAACTTAGAACACGACGACAGTAAAGCTCAATATCTAGATTCTAGCAATCAAAAGTCACACGTGTCATCAAGCTTTTTTAAGCTAAAAAGGCTTGCAGTAATGATGAGAATCACATGGGAGGGGAATGGACAGTCGTCTATGGCTGGATCAAGCAATTTCCACCTACTAAATTGCAGGTATAACTGTGTAATTATATACGATACAGTAAGTACCTTGTATTAGAATTAAGAAATTCTAGAGCTCAGATGCTAGTATTCCCTATTTGCTTCACATACCTACTATCAAATATATGATAGCGGCTAAAAATAGATAGCAATGCTAAAACATACACAAAACATGTCTTTGAGTAGGACTAACGACATCGATGCGATCTCCAACAATCTCCTCAAGGTCAATATAGTACCAAATTTACTTCCTTTTACAAGAAATAGCCAGAATTTAACATAGAAATACACATTTATTATGATTCAAAACACAAAATCCCTTTAAACACCTAGAACACCTAGCAAAACAACACATTGCTTCAAACAAGAAAGACATAACATCAAAATTATCTAAAGGAAGATATAACGTATAAGAACATCGCATAAATTTGCAAGCTTCACTAAAAGCAGCCCCAACACCGACCTGATCAGGGAAGAGAAAGATGCTACATATAGATAACAATTCCAAAACATAAGCAAAACATGTATGTAAGTAAGACCAACGACATCAGTACAATGGAAAACAATCCACCATGGTCAATATAGTACCAAATTTACTCTCTTTTTTCCAGAAATAGCCCGAATTTAACCGAGCAATACACATTTATAATGATTCAAAAACACAAAATCCTACAACACCTAACAAAACAACACATCACTTGCTTCAAACAACAAAGACACAACATCAAAATTTTCTAAAACAAGATGATCATGTATAAGAACCAAGCATATATAGATGTAAAGCTAGTTTTTTTTTTAAGATTCAGATGCAGAAATGAATGATCACCCACCTGATCAGGAAAAAGAGAAGTACTTTCATCTTCCTGTGCAGTCACTTTATTATTAGCACTCAAACCACCACTCTCATCACCCATCTTATGCTCTTCTTCAACTTCTTCTCCCTCTACTCTCTCGTTTTCGTTCTCCTTCACCTCAACCTTCACTTCCTCTTCCTCTTCCTCTTCCTCTACTTCCACAAGCTTTGCTTCTGCTTCCGCCGCCTTAGCCTTAGCAGCACGAGTCTTTATATAACTCCGACCACCAACACCAACACCACCGCCACCAACCCTTTTCTTCGTTTCGGGTTTTGTTTCAACTACTGGAGGAGGAGCACGGCGCCGACATACCCCACTCCGCAACTCCGGCATTCTTTTTTACCCATATAAATTGAACAACAAAAACAACAACCCGATTCCGATTGCAACACATCACTTATACTTTCACCATCATAATCAAAACCCTAAACATACAAAAACAACCCCAAATCCGTTTCTACAACAAACTCAAACTCGATTGAATTTCTGAAACCAAATTCAAAAACTGAAAAAAAAATTAAATTTTTGATGCTAGGGTTTGTTCAAATACAGTAAACGATCTGTAATCCGCGTGAATGTCGATGAAAAAGCACTACTTTTAGAGAGAGAGTGGGGGAGGAGAGAGAGAGGTGGGTATACATTCTACTACCAAATTTCTTCTACTTATAGGTATTTTCTTGATAGTTTAGGGACTACATTTGTAGTTAAGAAGAAAATGGAGGGTCTATTGAGCAAATTTTATGGTTTTTTTTTAATGGTAAGAAAAGAAAAGAATGAGAATTGGGACAAGGAAAATCACAAGAAAGTTGGTGTTAGTTGAGCCTCCAAAGTTTACTATTAGACAATTTGGTCCTTTTTAATTGTTGTTAATATTTAATCAGGTTTGAAATCGTAATTTAAAATTTAAAATTTTTCAAAAAGCATATGATTTTAAAAAGAAAATGTAAAATTTAAGTTTTGTGAAAAAAGAAATGTAGCATTTTAAGTTTTGAAACAAAAGAAAAGACGCATGTTTGATGTAAGAGATTGTTAATACTAAAAATCGTATTGAGTAAAATTTATTAAATAGAAAAATGTTTTCTATTAAAATGTTTTTTAAGTTCTCTTGATTTGTATTTTGTTGGGTATTTAGTATATTAGTTGTTAAATGATTATTTCTATGTTAAGTCTATCTTTCTCTAGTTTTTATTTTTATCGTTATTCTATAGTAGAATACATATTTATGAGTTTTAATTCATTTGATCATATATTATTTGATGGTAACTTTTAAATTTAATATTTGAATTCGAGTCTGTTTAAGTTAATTACATAATTTTATATGTGATGGTTCGTAGAAGATAAATTTTATTATAAATAAGTAACCAAATTAGTGAAAAAGATTATTATCTCATCATAGATGGAACATGATAATACTAGCATATTACCTAATAATTCTTTTAATTGTGTGAACTAAATTCGTTATGTTAGGAGCACGAGGAATTAACATATTAAATTTTTAATTGTAAAAGTAAGTCGATTTAAAAAAATATATTATTAATTTAATTTATTACGCAAATATTAATATACATTAGATCAGTCGAGGTTCGACGTGTCTGTTTTGAGGCAATTATAAATAAAATAATTTTAAAAAATAAAGACGTTACAAACTTTTTCACGTTTAAAGCAATGAGCGTGTCTTATATTTACGTCAGAAGGATATCGTGTAAGAAAATACTTATTCCAGCTATCTTCTACCGGTAATATTAGCCTTTTCCCTTTTTTGTACTTCTTCGTAAATTTCAAAACACGTGCTTCATCTCGTGCAATATTTTTGTTTTCGTGTCTTCCTATATTGCTTTTGAGGATTGTTTGCGCCTACACGTTATTATGAAACATACATTTTATATATCATACATAATAATATGAGTAACTCAATTAACATTGTTTTCGGTTAGGTGTAAAAGCCAAATATCAAGATCTATATTTAGATGTAAAAATGAATAGCATAATAAAAGTTTAAAATTCAAATAGTTCTAAATTATGAAAGTTTAATGAATTATTAGTGAAATTATAAGTTAACATTTGAAACATTTTTCACATGCAGCTAGACTTAGATATGATTAATTATAATTGTACATAGGTGTTAAAGTCAATTTCTAAAGGTGGGAAGTATATTATTGAATGTGAATTAAGGTTGTACAGAATCTTTATTAGCATTAGATTGAGTTCAACTTTATCCTACTGATTAAGATTTTCCATAAGATAATATATGATTCTAACTTCAAACGAGCATATCTTTAAGAATATGAAGAATTGTGTATTTCATTAATCACTGTTGCGATCAAATCACATACGCAAGTGCACGTGATCGCACAAATAATAGAGTGGCTCTTTCTGAGAGTCGGGTATCGTGTACACATAAGGACTTACGATTATAATTTATCAATTTTCCTGACTTACAGTTCAACACAAATGTAATTTCCAGTTTTTTAAAGTTGTTTATTATCTACTTATAACTTAAAATGAAATGTGACTAATATGATTCAATTTCACGAGTTACGAACAATGATTTTGTGAAATATCCAGGGCTGCAACTTTTATCAGGAGTAATGCAATCAATATAATTTCATTGGGTAATTATTAACTATCGAATCACTAAATCACAGGGTTAGATGTATGATCATGGTCTCACAACCTCTAATCGCCTACAATATTTAAATCCCTAACTACATTGTTGAGCGGGGATAAAATAATTAAATATTGAGCATTAAGATCTTCATATATGGTGATCCAAGCGAGGTCTATAGGTATATTCCTACCCTAGAGACGAATCAACCCTAGCTATTTAGAGTTCAACAAGCTCTCTGTGACTCATGTTCTATCCTCTTATTCCTCTCCCGAATTCAATTTGGACAATAAATTTATCTCTATGGTGATCAAACATGAAATACACAGAATAAGACATATATAATGATATCTTAGATTTACAGTTTTAGATATATTTTCAGCGTTAGCCATAGAATCATTCCATCTTATCTAATGTTAAAAGTGTTTTAAAACAACTTATATTTTGTTTTACGTTTCTCTTCTCATTATCAAATTTTTAGATATCATATTTTAGTTAATCCATTTTAAATATGCCTCAAATTTTCAATTGAAAAATCTTATTTGATACTATGTTGTAATTAGAGATTCGTTAATTTTAGTATGTTTAGTTTAGTCACTTGTTACATTTAGCTATTTCACGTACTATACATTTTATGTATCGATGTCATTTAATATTGCATTTTAAATGATGCAGATTCAAATATTTAGAATTGATAACATATTTAGGATCACACTTTCTCTTAACTTTTGTGACACCTTCTTACTTTCGGAGGGCTTGAGTTTAACTACAGTAATACTATCTGTACCATTTTATATGGTACTATTTTTAATCATAATGTTTAAGTAATAAAAAAATGACTTTTGAAATTTGTGATTTAAATCAAATATTTTATCAAAGCTATTAAATTAAATTATTTATAATTATAGTAAGATACCATTTATTTTGGTACGGATTAAAAAGAAAAGAGTGCATGAATAACAAGATGGAGGGAACAGTAATTAGTAGAGTATTCAAGTACTCATACTTTTTGTCCCAATAACCTATTTTCATCGTATTAGAGATTTCGCAAATGAGTTCGTTTAATATTACTTTCGTTATTATTTTACAAACACATATAAATTTTGATAAAAATAATTGGTAGACTTTTAAACTTTTCAATGGTGACACACAAATTGTGACAGATACGCACTTTTATTTTAGGCATAATATATAAATATGTCATTTAACTTGACTTCATTTCACATTTATACCATGAAAACTTAAGGTATGGTATATACGAGTAGATACTTGTACAAAGTCGAACAACTAGACACATGAGTCTTATATGTCATAATACACACAAATATCACACAAGACATAAATTTCCATGCAGGATGTCACATAAGACGTGTGTTTATTTGTTTAATTTTATATAATTTTAAATGTATACTTGTGTATATTCAATGTTGGAGGATATAAATATGAAATGAGATCAAGTTAAATAACATATTTATGTATTGTGCCGTTATTTTATCACTCCATCTGTTTCAATTTATGTGAACATTTTGTTTTTCAAGAGTCAAACAATTTCAGTTTGATCGAGAATTTGCGCATGAAATCTTCATTTTTTTTGAAATAAAATTTATATATTTATAAATTACGTAAAAAATACTATAAACAATAATTCAAAATATTTAAAAGATATATAATAATTTATGATAAAAAGTAGATTTATTTTAATTTCAATTTCGATTTTTTGCATATAAATTGAGACAGAGAGCAAGTGTTATTGACTTTTACCCAAATTGCCCCGAAGATAGTCGAACATCCTATTATAGACCCGTTTTTCTTTTTTCTTTTTTTACAGATTCAAATCAAAACCCTAATTTCAACAAATCTTCAATTTCCCCAAATTCAATTTCATAGCTCACAAGTCTGTGATTTTCTAGCGTTTTCTTCATCAAATCCACAAGGATCAGTAATGGGTGAATTGAATATGCAAGAGATGCCATTACCAGCTCTGTTCGAGCAAGCTAAAAAAATCCATGATTTGGCTTCGGAATCGAGCGTTGATCAGGTAGTATCAACTTTATGTATTTCTGAGAAATTATGCTGAAAGATTTGATTTTTTTGTTGTTGATTGAACTTGTGTTTGTTTTGATTGTTGATTTTGTAGGGAATAGTGAGGAAAGGTTGTGAGATTTTGAGAGTGTGTGAAGAAATGATTGGGAAATTAGGGTTGTTTTCGCTTAATGAGACTAAAGATGATATTAGTACAGCAAATCTCAAGTATATTCTGGTAAGTGTTTAGTATTATTAGCACATGTATTAGTTCTTTTGTTATTGTTTGATTTCATGTTACTGTGTATGTTATTTGTTGTGCTTCGGTTATCGAGTTATTTGGTTGTTGTTGTTATTGTTCCTTTTTTTTTTTCTGAATGATATGTAATGCTTACTTTATTATTTACTATGTCTTCTTTGATTCTGTATTTTTCTTTTCTACTGGCTTTTGTTGTGACGATACTTGATCCGAGTGTCTTTTTAGGAAACAACCTCTCTACATCTGGGAGGTAGGTGTAAGGTTTGCTGTAGTCTACCCCTCTTAGACTCTTGTGGGATTATACTACAGTGGTTATGTTGTTGTTGTAAGTTATGATAAGTACTTGTTAGTAATTTTAGTTTTGCATTTTTTCTGAACTTTTGATACATAAGTAATAGGTACTACCCCATCTGTTCCAATTTATATAATAGCTTATTCAATGCTGAATTTAACTAAGAAATGAACTACTTTTGAAACTTGTGGTCTTAAACACGCCATAATGTTTGTGATACAACCCAGGCTAGTGCGGTTCTCCCTATGTTGTATCAATTGTACCAGAGCCACCCACCATCGTGCTTTGTGCCTGTTGTGCCTTGGATGGTGACACAGGTATTGTATCAATTGTACCAGAGCCACCCACCATCGTGCTTTGTGCCTGTTGTGCCTTGGATGGTGACACAGGTATTGTAGTTTGTCCTGGGGCTAGAAATGGTTTGGCACACAATTGTCAAGGTCGACAATGCGAAGCGTGGTGATTTGTTATGATCCTATTGTAAGGTATGAAACTTGAGTTCCACACAGATTAAATGGAGAGCTGATTTGGGGCTATTATAACCTTTGGATCACTCACGTCAATGACTATCATTTGGGGTGTTGTTCTCCTAGGATGTATCAGTTTGTGTCTCAAAAACTTTTGGAACTTGTGGCAACATGCCGTACCAGTAGTGTGGTTATAAAAACTTCTCATTAGGATAAAATGAGAAGTATAAACTTAATTTTTCTCAAATTTAGAAATGTGTCATTTTTCTTGGAATTGACTAAAAAGAGATGTGTGTCAGATAAACTATAACAAAGGGAGTAATAGAACTTCTTTAACAAAGCCTTGGCCTAATATTTATTGGTTAAATCAAGGTGGCTATGTTGTTGAGATTGCATGTTCAATTCTCATAGAAGTATGGGCTTTAATCTAATTTACATAAGATCATGTTTTGCTAGTGCTAGCTGATGTTAGTTTTTTAATCAGACGTTAGGTTCTAGTCCTACATTTTTATTCGAACTTAATATTTTCATCATTTCAGTTTGACTGTGTGCTTTTCTTTTTTGAAACAACCCAAAATAATGTCCACCTTTCTTTTTTTAATACTTCTATCAAGTCGACGATGATTTCTATGTTTTGAAATGAGGAGTATAGAACAGAAGAATGCAACAGCAAGTATTTAATGATTTTGCAGTATCCGTGGTGCAGTTTGGTGGAAATTGTGTAGTTTCAATAATTATCTGCAATTGAAGCTACTGCTTTAACTTTTCTGGTAATTCCATTTGGTTTTTGCCTAAACATATTTTGTTTGAGAGGAAAATTATATAAATGACTAGCTCACTCAGCTGTGGTCATTCTTTTTGAAGATATTCTAGGTTGCTGTTGTAGTATTTATCAACACAGTTGTCATTTCCCCCTAAACTACACAATAAATACTGCCAAATTGTCTGACTTAAATACTTGCTGTGGTCATTTCCTGTTATTAGTTACTGTGAGATCGAAGATGATGGGTGGGTATGTGGGGTGGAAACTTTATGGAGTCTAAAACTTTTCTGCGACTTCATTGCTGCCATAGAGGTTAAGAGACTTTGCAACTTATAACAGTTCTTTGGTTTAACACTTATCACTTCTCAGAGGGTAGGCAGGCTGTCAGCTAAAGCATTTTGTCATGCTGGGGTTACTGTGATTTTCTTCCATAACCATTCAAAAATATTTGATGGCCTCATCTTTTTTTTAAACCAGATCACCAAGAACAGTCTCATCCCATTTGTCACAATTTTCCTTCACAACCAAAGAACGTACTTCACCGCACCCTCCTTATCACCATCACTAATCTCCTTTATTTTTTCCTCCCTTCTTTTTCTCTACTAGCTGTTAGCGTCACATCCTCTTATCACTTTCATTGCCTCTGTAAACAACATCTCGTGTTTCCTCTTGTACTTGATTTGTGCTACTGCTACCCATTGTCCATAGAATTTCTAGTGAACTTGTGATTGCAAGGGAATTAGCTTGCTGTTTCGGCACTACACATAACCTGAATGGGTTTCTCATTGGTCAGGGCTGGAAACTTCTTCCATCAAGTTATTTTCGTTCACTATGTTTGATGTAGGTCCATGCTATTGTCAGTAGCCTGAGCACCTATTAGAATCCACTAATGTCAAGCTTGATGTTCTTGCTTTATCCATTTCTAGTTTTAGTTTGTTTCACAGTTGAATTAGTAGTTCTTTGATCTTGTTTTGGTACTCACAACGGATATGGAGTCTTATATTTCATTATTTCAGGTCCCTTATTATCTAGCAGAGCTAACAGAAAAAATTGCAGAAGATGACAGGATAGAAGTACTCAAGGCTTCACAAGCTAAGCTAAAGGTAATGACTATTACGGGCTTAATCTATGTAATAGATTCTGTTCTAAGAAGGATAAATAAACCTATTGTTTATTGATATCTTCTCATTTTTATTGGTCAACATTTCTAGGAGTTCATTTCATTTTGTGAGACAATGGAACTTGTTCCTGAAGACGAGATAGAGACATCTACCCAAGGTGGATCTAGTTCTTCTGTAGATCGTAGAGCTAAAAAGGTAGGCTGGATGTCTTGGTTTAATTGCTGTGTACGAGTGTTATATTTAACGCTTCGAATCTTATTGCCCTCTAGCTTAGATCCCTTCAATTTTTAATAAGATTGTTACTGAGTACATTATGTTATTTCAGATCGCTCGTTTCAAACGTCAAAGAGCTGCTGAGTCAAAACTACTTGAATTGAAGGAGCGGAGAGAGCGTCGTGGACGATCGACTAAAGCAGCTGCATTGTCAAGTCCTGTGGAAACTGGAGAAGAGGACGTGTTTGATGATGACGGTGAAGAAGAAAGGGAGGTTAGTTAGTTCCCCTAGTTGTGTCATGCATTAGCATAAGCTTTTTTTCTGTCCTTTTCTTTTTCTGGTGCTGCAACTTTTATGGCTCTTAATTAACTGTCATCCTTATCATTTGAGGAATTAGTCAAAAGTTTTTATAAGCTGGTCAGTAAATAAATGAGCTAATATAAGCTATAATTCTGTTGGATGATGCTAAGCATCAAGCAGTTGATGCAATGTTATTCTAGAGGTCGACAAGTGAAGTGCACGACATTGGAGCTCACATTGGATAGGCACTCCGCACTCATTATTTGTGTTTATTTGTCCGCATGAAATGTTGACCGTCACCCTTTTAACCTATCACAAAGATTTGCACGTGACATCAATGGCTAAGGATCTTTCCATTATGAATATGATTTTATTGGAAGGATCTCAATTTTGTTTACTAGATGCCATTTGATTTCTTGGATTGAACTGTAATTTTCCTCTATGATATACATAGCCTGATTAAGATGCAAAATTTGCTATCGCTAAGTTATTTTCAACCTCAAGTTTTGGCTTCTAGATCTCATTTTGAGTAAATGTCTGATTCTTCAAAACCATTATGCATGCAGGCATGGCTTACAACTATTTCCCTGGCCCTTTGTAAGGTTTGCCAAGATGTTCTACACTCATTTGAGTTGAATCTTTATTTATTTCCTGTGCTTGGTACCTTATCTTCGTAGTTTTCTAATCACTGCCCTGCAGGCCTTTGATTTGCTTGAAATGCTGAAGAAAGAGGAAGAAATACTATCTGCTGTCAGGGAGAAGCAGCTTCAGGTACTATTTAAACTCAGTTGATTTGGGCTTCTTTTCTGTGCTAATTTGCCATTCGGTTCTGGTAGCCTTTGAATATGGTAATTGCTATTTGAACTTGTGCGTTCAATCTTTAATTCTCTCGCTCTTTAATGAGTTCATTTGAGCGTGTGATTCCTGCCCCAGTTTGGAAGGGGGTTGCTCTAGTCCTTCCCGCAAGACTACCTAAAGGATCAACATTAAGTTGCTCTTCTTCCAACTCTGTGAACGTGTGTTACTCCATATCTAAAAGACTGCTTTTGTATCATTGTTCTCTAGGTTGTGCATTTGCTTCAACACATTACTTAACTTCTTTTGTAGGACGGGGAGAAAGAATTTTCTCAGCTAATACTTGACGAACGCACCCAAAAAGCAGAATCTTGGCATCGTGATGCTGCTGCACGAGCTCGATATACAAAACCCGCAGCCCCCATCACCTGTGCCACTTTTGCACAAGATGTCATAGAAGGGAGGGCCAAGGTCTCACAGGCGCATGACCATAAACACCAGCCTTTACTCTTTGGACCAGCAAGTCTTGTTGGTATGAACCCTACAACTGAAAGGCAAAGGATAGCTGCCCAGGTCTTTCAGCCTCATTATAGGTGCGCATACACATAATCTCTTGAATTAAAAAGTTGATATATTTACTCCATTTTAGATTTGTATATCCCATAATAGGTCCCATTCTTCTACTCTTACCCGAAAGTTGATGTCTACTCATAGCTATTACCTTGACACCAAAAAAAAGAGTTCAATCCAACGCTTTATTTTGTCCTAGTTGATCCTGATTCGACATTAGAAGTATATTGATTTTCCCCCAATTACCGAATACTTTAGCCTCAAATAACTAGTTCTCTAATCTTTATTCATATTTATAGATTACCAACGATGAGCATTGAAGAAGCTGGGCTAACAGAGATGAATATGATGAACGAATGGCAAGAAAGGAATGTTAAGCTCATGGAAGAAGCAACTTCTTCATGGTACAATGACGGTCCCAAGACAAGGCCAAATGAAGATGACGAAGAAGATGATAATGATGATGCCGCCCAAGAAAAGGCACGAGCATGGGATGACTGGAAAGATGACAACCCTCGTGGCGCTGGTAACAAGAAGCTAACTCCTTGTGGTTAAAAGCAATTACATCAGAATCTAAGAACTCCAATCAATAACCTTTTTTAGCACCTAGTTTATAACTCAATTGACATGCTACACCAGTTTGCCATTCAGTTGGAGACCATTTTATTCTTGTTTCTATGTGTGTTGCAATTTTTGTGTAATGTTTTAAGGTAGATAATGTATTATAAAGTGGTTTCTATTTTGAAAATTGCTAATGGAACTTTCTCTAGTAAAAGAGGTGGGTGAGTAGTACCACATTTTAAATATTGACCTTGTTTGAAAAAAATGTAGAAATAGATTACAACAACGTACTCAATGTAATACATGTATCAGATTGCGTTGTCACCACGGAAGGTAGAGGGTGGAGTATTTTCTTATTATGTGCTTCTTTTTGGCTAAGTTTTTTTTTTTTTTTTTGCTAGCTCTAGACCTAGTAGAGGTCCTAGACTACTTAAACACTTGATGTCACAAATAGGGTTAAGGATTACTCGCGTCACGATGGATATATAGATCGAGATAGATCGAATTTTGGTTAATCAATGTAAAATTTGTTGAGTCATGTCTTTGTTTTTTTGATTGATTCATATTAGTCTAAATCTACTTAAAGTGATTCTTAATTTGATATTGAACCTTCTAATAGCAATTTCAAATAATTTTAATGGTTAGATTTAATCTAAACTTTTTACCATTGGATTTGGTGTAACAAGAAACAATTACTATACCTTGAAAATATGGTAAGAAGAGATATCTAATATGAGTACTTTATTAATTTGTTCCAATAAATAGTGTAAACTAATGTTTTAATTAAACACATTTATAGTAAATAAAATACTTCCTTAATTTACTTGCCAAGGAATTAGCAGATTGCATTCCTTAAATAAATACTCCCTTTGACTAAACATTATTCTTTGTGATATGCAAATTTTTGCATAGTCTTTAAATTTCTAAATTTTTTATTTAAAGTATCAAAAATTTAAAATTTTGAAATACTCATTTGTCACTATCAATTTAATAGGATACACCTAATTTTTTCTTTTAAAGAAAATATTTAAATAAGTCGATATTCAGTTGCTATTGCGTAAATTCTATTCGCTCTTTAATAATACAAAGAAAATCAAGTCGTGTTCTTACAATAGTTTTCCATCTTTTAAACATTAGTATGAATAAAAAATGAATTTTACCAATTTTTTTCTAAATCAAATACAAAAAAAGGAAAAATGCTCAAATATGCGATCAAACTTTCAGAAAATGCTCATTTATATCATCACTTAAAATTTGGCTCATTTATGCCATTACCGTTAAACAAAAGACTCATCCATACCATTAATTTTTAACTGTGATTTTGCAACATTTTTGACACGTGACCAATTATAATTCGGTCACGTCATCAATTTTTTTAATAAAAGAAATCATAATTCTAAAAAAAATTATATTAATTTTTTTATTAAATAAATTGATGACGTGGCCGAATTATAATCGGCCATGTCATCAATTTTTTTCAATAAGAAAAAAAATCAAAATTCCGAATAAAAATTGGACGTGAAAAATAGCTTTGCAAAATCACTGTCAAAAAATAATGACAATGAATAAACCTTTTCTTTAACGATAATAACAAAAAACGAGCCAAACTTTTAACTAATGACATAAATAAAACATTTTCTGAAAGTTCAGTTACATATTCAAACCTTTTTCCTAAAAAAATAATAATTTCTTATTTCATTATATATATATATTTTTTTTAAAAAAATATTTCATACCCCACTAATCAATAACTACCCCGGACGTGACCCTATAATATCCAATCCACTTTCGTAAAATTACCTTCAATTCCGGATTCCCGCCTTTACCACGTTTTTTTTTTTCAAAATTATTACTCCAAAAAAACACTCTCTCTCTCTCTCTCTCTCTATATATATATATATATATATATATATATATTTTCCTCATAATATCTCACACTTTTTGTATTCCCCCACCTTACCTTTTCCCTAACCTCTCTTACCCATCAATGTCGAGCAAACGGAAAGCTTCTCCGGCGGATTCATTAACGGATTCTTCTAAACGACATGCATTAGAAGTAGTGAAAGATGTGGATATAGCTGTGGATGAAGTAGCGGAAGGTTTTCGAGACGATGATGAGTTTGTAGAGGATAGGGAGATTGTATGTGATAGTTTGATCGGTGAATCGTCTGGTCAGAAAGAGGTGAGAAGAGTTGCTGTACGGGCGAATGAGGAGCAGGAGCAGGAGGGTGAGTTTTATGGAGAAATTGTGCTGGATAGTGAAGCTAGGAAAAAATGGCCTCATAGATATATTTTAAAGGTTTGCTTTGAATTACACTTTTTTTGCCTAATGTGACATGTTTTTGCTTGTGAATAAGCTTAAAGTGGAATTAAGCTCTAAAATAATGTTTAGTGAGGTGTTGTGATCATATTTTTCCTTGTGAATGAGGATTTTCTTGTATAGTTGATGTTAAATCGTTGATATTTTACTTTATGGTTAAAAACAATTAATTTAAGGGTAGTTATTACTCCCTTTGTCCCAATTTACGTGATACTTTTCGTTGAGAATTTGCGTATGAAATCTTCAATTTTTTTGAAATGAAATTTATATATTTGTAAACTATGTAAAAAGTATTATAAGTCATAACAGTTGATAATTCAAAATGTTTAAAATATCTATGAAAAAATTTACGGTCAAAGTTAGTTTTGTTTGAATTTCGAAATTCGAAAAGTGTCACATAAAATGGGACGGAGTGAGTATTAATTTTAGACTTGAACTGTTGTGGATAATGAAGTCAGGGAGAAATGGTCTCATCGATACATTATAAAGGTTTGCTTTGCATTGCACTGCAAAATATTGTTTGGTATTACACTACTTTGCTTAATGTGTGAGTTAGTGTTGTCGTCAACATAAATCTTGACTTGTGAATCAGCATTTTGTGAAGAGGAAATACTAAATCATTGATATTGCTATGTTTTTGTCTGTATATTTGTTATTCATGCTTTTATATATGTGTATGTTTTCTTCATTTGTGCCTTTCCTCAATAAAGTTCGTTTTTTTGTGCTTAATTTTGCAACCAATGTTAGATCTTTTTGTATTTTCCGCTTTTAATAACACTAAGGAGAACTTATAAACACTATCATAGTATTTTTCAACAAAAGAGCAAAAATTACACCTAAGAGAGCTGTTGTTATTATGTAGATAGAGAGCTGTTAGTAGTATTAATAGGAACATGTAAAACGAAATCTAGATAGTCTTGAGTATTTTTGTTTTAATGTACAAATGCCTTAGATTTGAACTACAATTTATTATGTCATTGCATGACAGACCATGCTAAGATCAAGGAGCTAACAAAATTAAAAAGAACTAATAGGTGAATTTTGAGGGGATAGATTATATAAACCAATAAAGTATACATAGAAGATATCTTGTCTTAAAATATTAAGTGATTTCTTTCTATTTGTTCTAGCTTGGTTTATAAAGTTACTTGATACATGTTAGTGAGAGACGACATATATCTTGTGAAATTAGTTGAAATAGCATTAGTGGTCCGGATACCACAATTATAAGTAGAATATCTTGGCTTAAATGAGAAGTTAAGAGGGATCAATAACAAGAACTTTAGCATTCAAATGCTTACTTAATAATTGTGGCATGACCTTCTTTTTTTAAAAAAAATTTGGGTTAGGAGTAGGAGATTACAAAGTGAGAATCCTCACCAACATGGCTCGACCTCATTGAGTCCAGTAGTTGAGAACATATACTAGTAATTCGGAACAACTACACAATGGATCAATATCTAAATTTTGGTTTCTAATTTTTGGTCACTCATGCATAACATCTACTAACAATTTGTATATGTCCTTTATTGGTATCTTTGTCCTGGCTCAAGCAAGTTTTGTAGAGATCTGCCCAGCTGAAGCATATGTCCTTTATTGGTATCTTTTTTTTCAAGAGCTTCCAAGAACAATTATTTCAATATGAGCACACATTTATATGTGTAGCTTGCTTTTATAGATATTACTTTGTTTGTGTTGCTTCACTTTAGTTTGTCAATTACATGCTCATTTACTATACAACTGTCTAATCTAGAGGTAGGCTAACTGGTTGTCTTCATTCACCCAATTACTAACGTATCCTCTAAACAACATGTTATAGTTGTTGCTCTTTGTTTGGTGAGAGGATGGATTGAGTCTCAAGTATTATAGAGAGGGTTAAAGTAATCATCCATTAAAAATGAATTCCCTTTCCATTCATCCTTCTAGAATATTGCTATGAATTCCATTGCCTACTTAATTCTTTAATGAGAAAATAATTTCTTGTTTTTTGAACCTTTACAAATTGCATAACTAAATAACTAAGTTAATATTCTTCATTTTTGATTGAACATTTTAAATTAAGCTTGTAATGTTTGAAGATATTGATTATGTAAGTGTACTTGTACTTTTGTCTTTAAAAGGCCCTTTTGAAGCATGCTTAAGTCATGGAGATCAAGGCAATATAAACTTGGTGTTTTGTTTGCTGGCTGAAAAGCAATATGGTGCCTAACATTGTCTCTTTTCGCCTATGGGTTCTTTCTAACATAAAAATTAGTTAGCATAGTGATATTCTTGGTCCCTATGGGCTGTTTCGTAATATTCTTGTTGTTGTTTCTATTGTTATTTCATACTTATATTATATTTCATTATTTTGCCAATGAACAGGATAATGCGAATACAAATAGTGCATCTATGAGCTTAAATTGGTAAGTTTGCACGATAAATTTTCTCTTCTCTATCAGTTTCCTCTAGTTTATGTTGGTGCCATTTGATCGTTATGCTATATGTTTTGTACTATGTGCAGCCAACATGATTCGGACGAATTAATTCAGGCCAAGTGCCATTTTGCACAAGCATTAGTTGACAATGTCATTTATAAACTTGGGGATGATGCGTATGTAAAGGTGAATTCTACGATGCTCAAGTATAGTTAGTCTTCTGGTTCTGAATTGACTACCCTTTATAATAGGCATAATACATATATTAGATCCTAAACTTGGTTTCAAATTTTAACTTTGATCTCCAACTTTCATAATGCACAAACAAACACTTTAACATAGGACACCACGTAGGACAAAAAATGACATGTAGGATGACATGTGTCTATTTGTTCAACTTTATACAAGTTTAAGTGTTTATTTGTGCACATAAAAAATTGAAGGGCATAAATGTAATTTAAAGCTAAGTTAAAGGGTACATTTATGTATTATGCCCTTTATAATATATTCCATTTGTTTCAATTTGTTAATCTTACTTTTCTTTTTAATCCGTTTGAAACATTGTCTCTTTCTTTTTTTGACAACTTAATCCTAAGACCACATGATTAAAAAGTATTTTGATATATTCTACAATCTACATATCTTTAGTATATGACTTCAAAATTTTCAAGTCTTTTTTGCTTTCTTAAGTTTCGTCTACAGTCAAAACTAAACAAACATATTGAGACAAAGGATGTAATAATGTGTACTAGATTTCCATCTTGTTCTTTCTCTTAGATTTTTCTAGAATTCAATTGATTTTCTTTACCATTTTGATAAATCTAGTTTCTTCCAAAAGAACTTTATCTTCCACAAGTTTGTGAAACTAACGAAGACGAGTTGATTATCTCTTAAACTCATAGATTATGTAATGCATATAATACCTTAAAGTAGGAAAACATGCAGAAGTACATGTATCAATCTCCCTAACAATTCTTCCTAATTATAGGTATATGATCATTTGATGAATCTATATGATGATCTTGTTTCTTTCTTTTAATTGAATAGGCTGCAGAAGATGAAGATGATTACATATGCAAAATTGTTGAATTTTTTCAAGGTGTTGATGATATGAAGTATTTTACTGCTCAGTGGTTTTACAGAGCGAAGGATACCGTAAGAAATACCTAACTTATGAAGGCTAGTTCTTCTAATCAACACTTTTAAAAAAGTTGACTCTAACCTTTGTTCTTTTATCAGGTAATTAAAGCTCATGACCAGTTTATCGACAAGAAGCGTGTATTCTTGTCAGATATTAAGGATCACAACCCGCTTGATTGCCTCGTAAAAATAATCAAAATTGTTCCAATATCCTCAAACGTATGTCAGCCTTTACTTAATGTTAGAGTTTCACATTGGTTAGAGAATGAATTGGTGCTTTGCTTATATGTTCTTAGCAATCATCTTCTCATGGTATTAGTCTACATCTTTTCATGACCCATATTGAATTGCATGCTCTAGCTGGGCTATGGGGTGGGTGTTTGGTGGGTGGGTGGGTG
>NC_028637.1:914239-921687 GCF_001406875.1 Solanum pennellii | reverse complement strand
TGGGTGGTGTTAGAGGAGTCCAGAGTCCTACATCAGTTGAGGTTGAATAGTTTGTTTGTTATAGGGTCTTCATGTCTTGTGTAATTCTACTCTCAGGAGCTATTTTTTAGGGATGAGTTAGCTTAAGTGCCATATTGTTACACTTGCTAAGAAGATACTTTGATTCCCATGGCTTTAACAAGCAACACTAATGCGTGTTGGACATTATTTGTAGGTAAGCTTACAATTCAAGGAAAGTTTGCGATTAGAATGTGACTACTACTATGACATGAAGTACCTTGTCCCATTCTCATCATTTATTAGTTTACCATCAGGTAACTTTTTTCAAGTATATTTCTCATTAACATAGTAACAGAAGTCAATTGTTTTCTCTAAAATATGTTTGATTTGACAGCAAAATATCTTCTTAACAATTATCTCAAATTCTTTTTTTCCCCTCCAATCAATACCTGCGACAGACATTGTTATCAAATTATAACATGTAACAATGTAACCAAACACTCAATGTAGAACACTTTAATTTGTGATATTATTAATTAATCTATTATAATTAACTTTTTAGAAAATAATTGTTGTTGTAAGCATTTCCCGTTGTATTGAAGACATGAGATATTACTTTGAATATATAGATAACAGTGACTGTTGTTATTGTAGATGTTTTAAGTCCTGATAGTGAATCAAATTCGACCATATCAAGTGACGGTGATGTTGTGGAGGTCAAAGAACAGAAGCAAGAAAAGAAACTCTTGGATCTTTATTCCGGTTGTGGTGGAATGTCTACTGGGCTGTGCCTGGGTGCTGATGTTTGTGATGTTAAACTTGTCACCGTATGTCCTATTATCCAATATGTTTTCTTGTTCTTTCTCCAATTTTATGTTTTTTTTTGTTGAATTATGTGTCCACTTCATAAAAAAATTGAACTATTAGAGATAAGACAATTTTATTTAGTTGGATGTGTAATCGACACACCCTTGCACATGTGTGGCTACTTTTTAGATGGCCAAATTTGTGGTAAGATAAGTGTTCTAGAGTGGTAAAGAGATCTAAATGCATCACTGTTAGTCCGTTACCGTTTGGGTATCATGTCAAATTGCGTGACTATTTCATCTAAAAATTTAAGCTTTCATTAAAAAGGATACTTCTATTTATTTTACTGTCTTATCTTAGCACTTTATATTTCTTGACTGCAGAAATGGACTGTTGATCTAAATTGTTATGCTTGTGATAGTTTAAAAGCAAACCACCCAGAAACCGAGGTAATGATTGATGAGGCATTATGATTATCTTTTTTCTTTTTATATCTTTACATGAATAAATTGTTTTTTTTTTGTAGGTGAGAAATGAATCTGCTGAAGATTTCTTATTGCTTTTGAAGGAGTGGGAGCAGCTTTGTGCATCCTGCTCCTTATTGAAAAGCAATACCCTGGCACATCCTTTGTTGAAAGTGGGAGATGCAAATGTGGAAGATGATGAAGGTACAGATGATGATGATGGGGGATCTGGTGATGAAGATGAAGGTGAAATTTTTGAAGTGGAAGAGATCTTGGAAGTTTGTTATGGAGACCCGAAGGAAATAAAAAAGCCAGGCCTTTATTTTAAGGTATTTGTTCACTGTGTTTGGATATTTTTGTCTACTTTGCTGCTAACTCTTAGGTATATATTATGTAGGCTACTCTAGTGAACAATTCAAGACTTGTAGATAAGTTATTGGGTTTTTTGGTTGTTCCTCATATCACTTACTGCTTATGACTAGGTACGATGGAAGGGTTATGGCCCAGATGAAGATTCTTGGGAGCCTATAGAAGGCTTAGAGTATGAATTTCAAACCAAGCAACATATTGTGAATCGACATTTTTCATTAATACATTTATCTAATGATTGATATTTTTTTTGTAGTGGCTGCCAAAACAAAATAAAAGACTTTGTGACTGATGGCTTTAAAAGAAGTGTTTTGCCATTACCTGTAAGTTCCCTCCTTTTGTCTAGATTTGGGTCTCCACAATACGTATTTGCAATTCTTTGGTTTGAACTTTTTTATTGGTTTTATACTAGGGGCAAGTAGATGTCGTATGTGGGGGACCTCCTTGCCAAGGAATAAGTGGCTTTAATCGTTTTAGAAATTCAGCAAATCCATTACAAGATCCGAAAAATAAACAGCTTGAAGTATTCATGAGCATTGTAGAGTTCTTGAAGCCAAGATTCGTGTTAATGGAAAATGTGGTGGACTTGCTTAGGTTTGCACATGGTTACCTTGGAAGATATGCACTAAGCAGACTTGTTGGAATGAACTACCAAGCACGGATGGGAATGATGGTTGCTGGGGCATATGGACTTCCACAATTTCGTATGCGTGTCTTCATGTGGGGTGCTCTTCCTTCAGAGGTATAGAAACAATTACGCTTAAATATTCCTTTTCTTGTTCTTGTTTGTGCTCACTGCTCAACTTAAAATCTCTCCCTGTCTTGCAGAAATTGCCACAATATCCGTTGCCCACACATAACGTTATTGTGAGGGGTGGCATTCCCACAGAATTTGAGGTAGTGTACCGAATTTGTTAAAACACTGCATACTCTTTCATGTTGCCATTGGCTGAATACATTTTTGAATTTGAATACAGTTAAATGCAGTAGATTTTGAAGAAGGCCTGAAGGTCAAGCTAAAGAGAGAACTTCTTCTCGAGGATGCACTTTCAGATCTTCCTCCTGTATGTAATAAACATTAAAATTGCTCGAAAGACAGACTATCAGTTAGTTAAACATATACCTAATATGGCTCGGTGTTCCTTTATTTATGCAATTAATTTTGAATTTTAGGTGGAAAATAATGAACCAAGGGATGAAATGCCATATATCGATGAGCCAAAATCAGTCTTTCAGCGTTTCATAAGATCAAGGAGGGATGGTGAGTTTTTCTATTGATTATTTGGTTTTGGAAATATGCATCTTGGTATTACCTGAAAATAATTCAGTATTTTACTAATTAATTATGATTGCATTTCTATATCATAGGTTCGTTGGGTACTGTTTTGTTTGATCATCGTCCCCTTCAGTTAAACGAAGATGACTACCAGCGTGTAACTCAAATTCCCAAACAAAAGGTATTACACTTGTTGTGACCTGCTATTTTGCGATAGAACATGAGTATATCTATGGGGTTATTGATTCCTTCAATAATTACAGGGTGCAAACTTCAGGGACTTGCCTGGGGTTCGTGTTCGTGCTGACAATGTTGTTGAATGGGATCCAGATATGGAAAGAGTAAAACTTCCATCAGGGAAGCCTTTGGTATGATTTGCTTTTCGTGCTACGTGTCATTTTGATGGTTGTTTCTGTTTCTGTTTCTGTTTCTTATGGTTCTGCAACTTCACAGGTTCCTGACTATGCAATGACTTTTGTTCGTGGCACTTCACAAAAGTAATGATACAATGTTTTCCTGATTTTATTTAGCTTAGCACTACTACTCCTCAACCATCATAATTGTTCTTTTGTTGTCATCGTATTTGAAATTATGCAGGCCATTTGGTCGTTTATGGTGGGATGAGATCGTTTCAACAGTTGTTACACGAGCAGAGCCCCATAATCAGGTACCTTTGCCTTTGTTCGTCTCAAAATTTCATCGCGTGTGTCTTCACTTGGTTTAGTCTGATACTCTTCATTGCTTTTGAGCTCCTTTCAGGCTATATTACATCCAGTGCAGGACAGAGTGCTCACTATCCGTGAAAACGCAAGGCTGCAAGGTTTCCCTGATTATTACAAATTGACTGGACCAATAAAAGAAAGGTAACATCAATCATACATGTTCTTAATGATTTGTAAAGTAGAATATAATCTTAGCTTGATCGTGTTCTTAGGTACATACAAGTTGGAAATGCAGTTGCAGTACCAGTTGCCCGGGCTTTAGGGTATTCTTTAGCATTGGCATTGAGAGGATTGTCGCGAGATCAACCATTACTTACATTACCACCTAATTTTCCATGTCTTGAGGAACTGGTCTCCAATGATGAATCTCTAGATAAGGTTTAATTATCTGAACGTTACGTCAAGGTACTAACCTCAACTGATTATTCCAAGTATTATCATTCATTAGTTTACTGAAAACAGTTGTTGCAATGCAAGTTCTGCATTAACACTATATTTTTTGTTAGTTGCTAATTTAGGACAATGGAGAAGTTGGAAGTAGGTATTGTGTTTTTGTAGGTATCATTAATTTCTACATTGGATTGACAACTTAACTTATTTTGGTGCAAATGATAACTATTGTATTGCAATGGTTAGATTTTGATTATTTATCTTATATGCAAAGCTTATTTCTTTGCTTAAGTAATTGTGCTCAATTTTGTTTAAAGCAAGTCTGTTAACTTCAAGTTGGAGTATTGTTGAGATTCTTCCTATATATATTCTATGTAATTTCATTAGTGTTAGTTGAAAAGTAAAGTTTGCGCAACCTAAAAGTATGAGGTTATGATGACACACCACGTGTAAGCCAAAAGAAATACATATATATATGAGACTTTCAAACGAAAGTCAAACCACAAATGATAGTGAAACAAGGAATAGTGTTGGTTGACAAGGATAGGTTGTCATGACCTAAAAGTCAAGGTCATGATGACACACCTTGTATAAGCCTAAAGAAATGCATATATACGAGACTCTCAAACGAAAGTCAGACCACAAACGATAGTGAAACAAGGAATAGTGTTGGTTGAAAAGGATAGGTTGTCATGACCTAAAAGTCAAGGTCATGATGACACACCCTGTATAAGCCAAAAGAAATGCATATATACGAGACTCTCAAAGGAAAGTCAGACCACAAACGATAGTGAAACAACAAGAAATAGTGTTGGTTGAAAAGGATAGGTTGTCATGACCTAAAAGTCAAGGTCATGATGACACACCCTGTATAAGCCAAAAGAAACGCATATATACGAGACTCTCAAAGGAAAGTCAGACCACAAACTAGTGAAACAACAAGGAATAGTGTTGGTTGAAAAGGATAGGTTGTCATGACCTAAAAGTCAAGGTCATGATGACACACCCTGTATAAGCCAAAAGAAATGCATATATACGAGACTCTCAAAGGAAAGTCAGACCACAAACGATAGTGAAACAACAAGAAATAGTGTTGGTTGAAAAGGATAGGTTGTCATGACCTAAAAGTCAAGGTCATGATGACACACCCTGTATAAGCCAAAAGAAACGCATATATACGAGACTCTCAAAGGAAAGTCAGACCACAAACTAGTGAAACAACAAGGAATAGTGTTGGTTGAAAAGGATAGGTTGTCATGACCTAAAAGTCGAGGTGATGATGACACACCCTGTATAAGCCAAAAGATATGCATATATACGAGACTCTCGAAGTAAAGTCAGACCACAAACATAGTGAAACAAGAAGAAATATTCCAAAACCTAGTAGCAATAAGTATAATGAGTATGTAATACATTTCTAGTGTCCAAAATACATCTCAAGTCTTCGAAAGAAAAATTAAAGACTTTAAATGAAAATGGAGACTAATGACGATCCCAAAAGTAAAAGATCTCACCCCTACTTCTGTTATCCTTTTGATGTTAAAGCTCTCAATTAAATACAATTTCATCCGCGTTTAACAAATGAATAACTTTGGTCTAGTACAACAAGAGTAGTAACTGATGAGTAGAACTATCTCTTAACGCGTTTGTTGTTTTTTGCAGAACGATCACCTTTGTGGAATCCACCGAAGTCGTTGGTAGTGTCAGCAGTGTTCTGCTTCCTCAAACCTTTTCTACCACCAAATCCAAACTTAGAATCCTTGAATTCCCGGCTTTTCCTCTTTTTGTCGAACCCCTTCCCTTTTCCACCTGAACGATCTCCGGGAGATACACCAGGTCTCTTCTTATTTGATCTCTGATAGGGTTTATCCGTGTTTCCTCCGTTAAATGCCAAGTCAAGACCGCCAGCATCTTCTTTATCGAAGCCACTCTGCTGCCTCTGCTTCCTCCACTTTTTAACGGACTCAATCTCTTGCTTCTTCTGCTTAGTTCGTTCTTTCATCTTCTGTGCTTGTACATCTTTAGCAAGTTTCTTGTTATCTCTAGCCTTCCTCCTCTCCTCGGACTCCTCAATCCTCCTCTTCTCAGCCAAGAGTCGGCCCTTAACTTTCTCCATATGAGTGTCAGACTTCACCATTTCCGCATAATAATCAGAGGGCCTTAGAAATGGTTCACCGGTAGACTGAAAGTTGACATACGCTTGGCGTATACCATCCAACCCTTGCGTGTAAAACGAGTGCTCCCTCGACCTCTTCTTGCTCCTCCCTATCGATGCTAAGCCTGTGAATCCAATCCAAATCATCAGGCCAACTGATATCAGCTAGCCTTTCAAGTAATCCATCCCTGTTATATACAGCAGTTTTCGAAGGTTCAGCCAGTTTTACGACTTGCTGATCTCCTTCTTCATCTTCCGATTCCGACTCCGTTTCTGGATCAAAATCATCATTCTCTGGATTCATCATAGCCAATTCATCCACAACCATCATATACAATTACCTAAAAACATAATATTAGCTAAAATTACCAGTCACAACATTGAACTACACAAATTACAACTTCTAACAATACTGAATTGACATGAACTCCTCAGCCATACATGGCTACACCCCCCACCCCCACAACAACAACAAAATCCAATTTTTTGTGGTGATATGTAACAAAAACTAATCTTTTTAACAACCCCATATCTTATTTTTGTTTATTTTTCAATTTCTCTACCAAATTAGCACAGGTTACTCTAATTCAAGAAATCATCACAAAGCAAGCAAATAACAGTCAAATTAGCACTAAAAACCACCAAAAAAAAGACAATTAAATATATAAGTGATTTCAGTTTGCTAATTACATCAATGAAAAACAATGGAGATTAACAGAGAT
Organism: Solanum pennellii; assembly: GCF_001406875.1. Classification (NCBI taxonomy): domain Eukaryota; kingdom Viridiplantae; phylum Streptophyta; class Magnoliopsida; order Solanales; family Solanaceae; genus Solanum; species Solanum pennellii. The sequence goes on along the minus strand of NC_028637.1, from coordinate 914,782 downwards.
AAAAGAACTTACAAAAAATTGGAAGAATTCGAAAAAGTTGAGAGATTTTTTGGGGAAGAAGGGTTTAAGGGTAGGGTTTTAGTATAAATTGGTGGGCTGAAATTTATTGGGCTATACTAAATGGGCTTGAAAGTATTTGGGTGTTTTATTGAAGGCCCAAAAGTAAGGCTCATTTACCTAAAATCAATAGAGGTAATTTCACAAGTAGCCACTAGAAATAACTTAGTTAGGCTTCATAGCTATAGTTTGCTAATTGCAATTCTTAACCACATTTTAGAAGGAGGAGAGAGACGAGCAAGATTGGGAGAGGGGGAGAGACAAAAATAAGAGAGGGCAAAGAGCGGATAGAGGTGAATTTTATTTGTATACCTGTCAAATAATTGTATATATGTAATTAGTATATCGAGAGGGAGGAGAGAGGCGAGTGAGAAAGGGGAGAGAGTGGAAAGAGGCAAATTGTATTGTAAATCTATCATATAATTGTAAATGTGTGTATGTATATATATATATATATATATATATATATATATATATATATATATA
>NC_028637.1:888016-913583 GCF_001406875.1 Solanum pennellii | reverse complement strand
TATATATATATATATAATTTTATTTGTATATGTATAAGAGAGGAGGGAGGCGAGAGGCGAGAGGCGAGAGAGAGTAGAGAGGTGCAAGCAATTATAGCTAAAACGAGGTTGTGAGTGATAATTAATTCAAACTATAGATATGTTAACTAATTAACTAGTATATGTTTGCTTATTCGCATAATTTTTTCAAATTAATAATTCGAATTAAGTTTGTTTATTACTTTGTTGATAATGCATTATTAATTTAGCGGTTATGATAATGATTTAATTTTTTTTTTCTTATACCGAATTCTCAGCTGGTAATTGTTTGAGATTTTTTCTTAACGGAATAAATTTTGTTTCATACTTTCATTTTTGACAGTCTCAAAGTTTGATTATTTTACAATGTGCTAATGTTTGCTTTTAAGCAAGAAGCAATATGTCAACTTATTTGCATGATTTGTTTCTTTGTTTCTAAGTATTTTTCAATGGTTTCTTTGTGTGAAATCCTAATTGCTAAGTCGATGATCAAATTGATAACAATCAATAAAATAATATTTTGATAGTTCTATAAAGGATTAACATGTCTACAATTAACTGATAAGTCAAACTTATCTGATCAAAATGCAACCCTAGATTGACAAGATAGATATAAATTGACCTTATTCCTATTTTGTGATTGAGATATTATTCTCGACAAATCGCCAGCTCAATATTTTAAGCCATCATTTGAGATTTGGAAAAGCTACACATATTGTTGTAATAATTTAAGTTGCCCACATGCCTATTAGTAATTGCTAAGATATTGTTGATCTAAAACTACACTCTAATTTCAAAATTAATGATCAATTATTTATGATATCCTATTAGTATATGATTTATATCATGTCATATAATACCATTTTCAAAATATATATATATATATATATATATCATGCAATATATATCATGTGAGCATCATAGAGAATTAAGTAATATTTTTAAGGAATAAATTTATATGTATTTATAATATCATTTCATAGTATGATATATATCGAGTTGGTATTTTAGAAGATTGAGGTGTTTTTCTTGAAGAAATACACTGTCAGTCCTTTGTGATACAATAATAGTATATCATGTATGTATCATAAAAGATTAACTAATATACTCTCTTACGAAATTAATTATTCTTCTATCAAGGATAAATTTTAGGATTTTAATATGAATTAATAATTATCCCTCTTTAGTTTGTAATTACATTAATACTTTAAAAAGTAACACAAACTTAATACATTAATATGTAGCTCAGATACAATATAACATAAACAAGATACATAGTATGTACGTAGCTCGGATACATTAAAAACTAGGTCGGATACATAATATGTAGCTCGAATACATTAAAAACTAGCTTGGATACATCATAAAATAAATTGGATATATAAAATGTAAGTCAAATACATTAATATGAAGTTCAGATACAGTATAACATAAACAAGATACATAATATGTACGTAGCTCGGATATATTAAAAACTAGGTCGAATACATAATATGTAGTTCGAATACATTAAAAACTAGCTCGGATATATCATAAAATAAACTGAATATATAAAATGTAACTCAAATACATTAAATATTGGCTCGAATACATTAATATGTAGCTCATGTACATTAAAGAAATAAGGGATTTTAGAGTTTTTTTAGAAATAGAACGGGATATTGGAAATATGTAAAACATAAGACGTGTATTTCAGTAATTTTTCCAATAGACAATGGGAAAAATATAAAATAAAGAAGAATAAAAATTAAAAGGAGAAAAAAGTAAATGAAAATTACTAGAAATATAAAAATAAAAAAAATTAAATAAATTAAGCAGTAAAATAAAAGAGGAAAATTGTATTTAATGAGTAGATTTGATTAATTAGACTTTTTGTACGTAAAAAGACAAATATAATATTTGACTATCGTTTGAAACTTTGAAATTTGAGACGTGGTTTTAATTCTTTTTGAAGAAAAAACATTAACTACAATATTATCTCTTATGGTTATAGGTTTGAAATTTTGTTTGGTGAAATTATGTAAAAAAAATAAATAATTTTTTTCCTTTTTTTTTTTGCAAATAAGTCTTGAATAGTTGATTTATGTGATTAAAAAACATATTGTATCGTTAATTTTAGAAAAGTAAATCATAAATTGTTGAAAAATAATATCAATGTTAATAATTGTATTATGATTTTATTTATTGAATATTAATCTAATAGCTTGTATGTATTTTATGAGTTATTTTCTACTATATTACTCTAATTCTAAAATTTCAAAAAAGTCTATTAGTATAAATTCATCTTATAATTTTGTATGTGCAATAATAAACTTTGAATAAATAAATTACTTAGTTCAATTCACAATTTATTTTAATATGACGTAAATATTATTGATTTAAGAAAAGTAAATAATTGTTGACGAGCAATATCGATATTGAAAAATGATTAATTGACACTCACATTTAATAAATGTTAAACAAAATTGTCAAAATACACCAGTTATTATTGTTGTAATTAGTATTTATGTTATATTTTTATATTTATTAATTTTTCTTCAAAAAATTTAAATATATTTGATTTTTTTTTTCTTCCTAACTTCTTGTGGCTTTTTAATCACTGAAATTTATTTCTCAATATTTGAATTTTAGATTTTTATCACAATATATAAAATAAAATTTAGGATTAAAAAATTTAAAATATATCATGTTAAACTAAAATTGTCAATGTGATATTATCTGTAATTAATGCTACAAAGACTAGAAAAGAAGTTTGAAATAATTTTTTTTTTAACATTTCCTATATAATTAGCTGAACTGAAAAAACAAACACCAAAGGAAAATAAAATGTTGACAAGAAAAGGAAAAGAAAAAATTTCTTCATTTGAGTTTATGTCAAAAAAGAGTTTAAATCAAATATCAAATTTTTCTAGTTTTCTTCAATCAGTGACACCAATTGCTCCCTTGAAACCTCTTTCAGAGGTAATTCATTAATTTTTTAAAGATCTTTTTTTTTTTTGGTTGAGCCTCATTTTGATAATTTCATTGCATCAAAAATAATTATTGATTGAATCTAATTTCGTTTATATAAATTTGTTTCGATGAGTTTACTTTAAAAATACTGAAATGAAGTTTGAATTCGTCCCTTTTCACTTATGGTATGTACAACGATATCATAATTTTTTTACATATATATATGACTTTTTATTTTTCGCGATAAATTTGATATAAAATCAAATTTTATACTATGTGTGTGAAAGACTAAGTGAGTGAACAAGCAAGCAAGCAAGCGAGTGAGTGAACAATGTGTGTGTGAGAGAAGGAGAAAGAGAAAGAGTGTTTTTTTTATGTGTGTTTGTGTGAGTGAGCGCATGTAAGAGAGAGAGAGAAAAAGTGTGTATGCGCGCGCGAGAGAATGAGTGAGAAAGTGTGTCTGTATGTTAGAGAGAGAAAGAGAGAGTCTGTATGTGTGTGTGAGAGAGAGAGAGAGTGTGTGAGCGAGTGAATGTGTGTGTGTGACAGAGAGAGCGTGTGTGTGAAAGATAGAGAAAGTGAATAATGTGTATACGTGTGTGAGAGAGAGAGAGTTCTTTTCGCACCAGAAGGGACTGATATGCCTCTGTCTAACCAGATACGTCTTAGTTCTTTCTTTCATTTGCTTTTTTTTTTTTTAATTATTTTCATTTATACATTGTATCATTTACTATGTATATCTAATATTTTTGTAAATTTAGAAGGAAACAATTGAAAATTTCAAACTTGGAGAATTGTGGGATAGCTTTGAAGAATGGAGTGCATATGGTGTTGGTGTTCCATTAACTTTGAATAATCACAATGTTACTCAATACTATGCTCCCTATTTATCTGCTATACAGATTTATACTGTCAAATCTCCAACAACACTTAGGTATATATCTAAATTTTATCAACATTTTATTTGTTTATTTCATAATTTTTTTTTTTTTATGTTTGAGATTTTATCGTAATATTTTTATCGTGATTTACTAATCTTAATTCTAGTCTGAATTTAACCCTAAATTTTTAGCAAGTACCTTTTTTTGAGAATTTATCGTAATATTTTTATAGCGATTAAACAACTAATATCATTAGATTTTACCCTAGATTTCATCTGTTACTTTCACAATTTTTTTGAGAATTTATCATAATATTCTCAGGGCGATTGAGTAATCCAAATTCTTATATGGATTCAACCCTAGATTCTGTCTGCTACTTTTATAAAGTATTTTTTTTTTTTGAAAATTTATCGAGATTTCTTATATTACTTTGATTAAGTGCTTTTTTTTTGAGAATTTATCGTAATATTCTTAGGGCGATTGAGTAATCCAAATTCTTATATGGATTAAACCCTAGATTCCGTCTGCTACTTTTATAAAGTATTTTTTTAAAAAATTTATCGAGATTTCTTATATTACTTTGATTAATTGCTTTTTTTTTGAGAATTTATCATAATATTCTTAGGATGATTGAGTAATCCAAATTCTTATATGGACTAAACCCTAGATTCCGTCTGCTACTTTTATAAAGTATTTTTTTTTGAAAATTTATCGAGATTTCTTATATTACTTTGATTAATTGCTTTTTTTTTTTTTGAGAATTTATTATAATATTCTTAGGACGATTGAGTAATCCAAATTCTTATACGGATTCAACCCTAGATTCCGTCTGCTACTTTTATAAAGTATTTTTTTTTGTTGAAAATTTATCGAGATTCCTTATATTACTCTGATTAATTGCTTTTTTTTTTTTTTGAGAATTTATCCTAATATTCTTAGGACGATTGAGTAATCCAAATTCTTATATGGATTAAACCCTAGATTCGGTCTGCTACTCTTATAAAGTATTTTTTTTGTTGAAAATTTATCGAGATTTCTTATATTACTCTGATTAAGTCTTTTTTTGAGAATTTATCCTAATATTGTTAGGGCGATTGAGTAATCCAAATTCTTATACGGATTCAACCCTAGATTCCGTCTGCTACCTTTATAACGTATTTTTTTGTTGAAAATTTATCGAGATTTCTTATACTACTCTGATTAAGTATTTTTTTTTTTAGAATTTATCGTAATATTCTTATGACGATTTTTATAAGTTTAGTTTTTGTCTGGATTTTAACCTAGATTCTATTTCCTACTTGCATAAAGTACTTTCTTGTGAATTAATCGTAATATTCTTATGGTGATTTAATAATCTCAATTCTTATATGAATTTACCTTAGATTTCTTATCCACAAAATATTTTTTTCAGTTCCTGCAAAATCATATCAAAAAACAATAATTCAGAAACTTCAAGTGATAATAATAATTTATCAAATTTCAATACTGAGCCAATGGAATATTCAAAAAATCAACTTGGCTATCTCTATCTTGAATATTCTGATGTTTGTGCTTATACTTGGAGACACCCCTTAATAGATAAGGTATGTATATAATTCTAATTTTTAGTTTTATAATTTTTCAAAATTCAAATTATATTTCATTAATTAATTTATTTTTTTAATTTTTATTCTAATTACTTTTGATGTTTTAGGTAGCTCAAATATACTCCCAAAACCCTGGAATTGTCAAACTAAACAGTGTTGACTTGTCTCCAGCAAGTTGGATGGCTATTACTTGGTATATTTTTCTAATTTTAAAAAATATTTTATACTATTTTTAAAATTTTGATAATAAATTAATCACTTAGAAATAAAAGAGTTATTTATTTTCATGACAAAAAATTATTATGTATGTTAATTAAAAATGATGTTTAATAAAAAATCTCTCTCATTTTTTAAATTATTTTAACAAAATTTGATTTAATTTTTCTTATTATAATTTTTAGGTCTCCAATTGGCTATATACCATTGCTTGGGTTGAGAAAAAGGGTGCCAACATATTTCATTACCTATCATACCTTATCATCACTATTTCAAGGTATGTCTTTAACTTTTGCTATTTTTTTTATATCAAAAAAAAATTAACCATGACAATATTGAAATTGGTCAAAATATTTTTATAGAAATTCTTTTTTTATAATATCATAATTAAGTATAAGACAAGATCTATTTTATACAAAAATATCACTTGTTTTATAAAGAGAAAATTACCTCACACATCTATTCAACATACTAATAAAGAGGCTCTTCTTTTCCCCTATAATTATGTATAAATTATTAAAGATATGATAATTAATCATAAATGAAAAATATAAGATTCTTTCTTTTATTTACTACTAATAAAATTTTAATTACATGTATTAAAAAGAGTTTTTGTTTTCTCTGTAATTATGTATAAATTATTTTAGATATGATAATTAATCATAAATGAAAAATATATGATTCTTTTTTTTATTTACTACTAATAAAATTTTAATGATAAAAGAGTTTTTTCTCTTTATAATTATGTATAAATTATTTTAGATATGATAATTAATCATAAATGAAAAATATATGATTCTTTCTTTTATTTACTACTAATAAAATTTTAATTATAAAAGAGTTTTTTTCTCTATAATTATGTATAAATTATTTTAGATATGATAATTAATCATAAATGAAAAATATATGATTCTTTCTTTTATTTACTACTAATAAATTTTTCATTACATGTATTAAAAGATTAATTAATCATAAATGAGATATATGATTGTTGGTTGTGCACTTGTGCTCATTAATCATAAAAATATTGCATTTTTCTCTAAAAATATAAATAAATTGTTAGGCTTAATATTTCAAAATAATTATTTTTAATTTTTTTTTATTATTATTTCAGAGAACACAAATGATGAAACAAAAGAAGGTGCTTCAATGCTTAAGAAGAAAAATAGTGGAATTCCTCTTCCACCTTTTGGTATTGCATCTTATAAGATGCAAAATGATGTTTACATGGACAAAGCTCAAGCTATTACTAAATATGATGATCTTCATGGTGCTGCAAATTGTTGGCTAAATCAACTTAATTATTACCATCATGATTTTAGTGTTTTCACCTCAAATGCAAAAAATCTAAACTATATTTACTTATTTTAAACTTATGTTTAAAAAAAAAATAAGACTTATGTTGTTGTTTCTAATTAGGGTTTGTAATAGCTAAACTATAAGACTTATGTTGTTGTTTTTAATTTGGGTATGTAATAACTTAAAACTTATGTACTAGTGGTTGTTATGTTTTGAACTTTGTTAAATGAAAAAAAAAAATAGTAAGTTGTATTATATGGGAGTTTTTAAATATTGCTTACAAAAATATTAGATTTTTTTAGATTATAGTTATATGTGAAATTTTATAATTATTTTTTTGAATAGATAAAAAAAATGGAGTAGCTAAACAGTAAAATTCTTCGCTAATTCTATTCAGAATCGAATTAGCGATGAATTTCTGTTAGTTATGAGCGAAATAGTGGTAAAGTTCATTATAGTGTTGAGATTGATTAACTTTTAATTATTTCATGATTAGGAAAATGATATGTCATTAGTAACTTGTATCATATGGGAGTTTTTAAATATTGCTTACAAAAATATTAGATTTTTTTAGATTATAGTTATATGTGAAATTTTATAATTATTTTTTTGAATAGATAAAAAAAATGGAGTAGCTAAACAGTAAAATTCTTCGCTAATTCTATTCAGAATCGAATTAGCGATGAATTTCTGTTAGTTATGAGCGAAATAGTGGTAAAGTTCATTATAGTGTTGAGATTGATTAACTTTTAATTATTTCATGATTAGGAAAATGATATGTCATTAGTAACTTGTATCATATGGGAGTTTTTAAATATTGCTTACAAAAATATTAGATTTTTTAGATTATAGTTATATGTGAAATTTTATAATTATATTTTTGAATAACTAAGAAAAATGGAGTAGCTAAACAGTAAAATTCTTTGCTAATTTTATTTAGAATCGAATTAGCGATGAATTCCTGTTAGTTATGAGCGAAATAGTGATAAAGTTCATTATAGTGTTGAGATTGATTAACTTTTAATTATTTCATGATTAGGAAAATGATATGTCATTAGAAAAAAAATGAGATTACATAATATCTAAAATAATTTATTTGTGCTTTAACTATCCATAGTTATTATATTATATTATAATTATAATAATATATAAACATGAGTGTTATTATTATTACTGTTGTTGTTGTTGTTGTCATTATTGTTATTATTATCTTATTTAAAACATTTTTGTTTAGATATACAATTTTGTCACAAGAATTATATTTATCAAGTGATGGTTACTTGTTATATATTAATTTGAATAAAAAGGAAAAAATAACAAAGGGAAGACTTAGTGAGGAAAAAAAATATGAGAAGAAAAAGTGAAAATATTTTCTTCTTCAATTTAATTAATTTTTAGAAATAGATTAAATCAAATGACAAAATTTAAGAGGTCTTTTTAATTAGTGACACCAATTGTTTCTTCAAAAGCTCTACCAATAATATAATTTCATTTTAGAAATAACTATTTTTATTTTGAGTTCTCATATCAATCATCTTATTCCTAAAAAAAAATGGGATCTCAATTCTAATCAATATAAGTTTGATACAAAGATTTACCCATCATCATAGATTAGAAATCATTTATAAAAGATTAATATTATCAGTGTACAAAACATAAACTCTTGTTAATATAAGATTAAAAGTCTAACTAAGCCTGTCAAATCTAATACAATCTTATTTTTAGAAAAAATAACAAGAATTAACAATAAGTTCTTATATATCGCGATACATTTATATAATTTATCCAAAAACACAATATTAAAAAAATAACAAAAAATCAAAAATATTTTTTTGATAAATCAATGTCTTATTAACATTTCTATAAATGTGTTGCACATGACCTCAAGACGAAACTTGAAATTATTTTCTTTAATTTTAATATGATAGTTATAAGTACCTGAAAAATAAAATTATATGGTCATTGATTAAATTGTATTGATAGTATAAGAAAATGAATTTATACTTTTAAATCCCACATAAAAATGGAAAAATTGAGTTGGATGTTTTTTACTTCGAAAGTATCTTGACGTATGCCCGAAATCTCAGTGACACACTTATACTATACTAAGGTCCAATTACCTCCCTCCCCCCGAACTTATTTTATTAATAATTTTCTACCCCTTTTCGGCCTACGTGACACTATCTTGTGGGTTCAGTATTGGTTGACTTTTTCTTTCAAGCTAGTGCCACGTAGGCCGAAAAGGGGTAGAGAAGAAAATAGGACCTTTAGTATCGTATAAGTGCGTCTTTAGGATTTCGGGCATAGTTTGAGGTGGTACTTGTGCATTTTTCCTATATATAAATAAATAAAGAAAATATTTTTAATTAGTGCAAATTGATTAATAAATTATTACTTTACAATTACTACTATAAAGTTTGATGATTAAACATCCAGATTATTTAAAACTAAACAATAGTTTAGTTAACGTAAATTAAGATTAAAGGAAATAAGAAAGAGATTGCTTTGTTGATAAATTTTTTTTTTTTAAAAAAATTTGCATTGCATACAAAGAAAAAAAAAACAATATGTTAATACCATGTAGTATCTTTTTTTTTTTAAAAAAATAATAATAATGCAAATAGAACTTAAAAGGATATGGAAAATATTCAAGCAAGTATATCAATTTATCAGTGTACAAAACTTAAATTGGAAAATTTAGTTTTTTTTTTTTGTGGTGACATGTAACAAAAAAAAAGATTATATTTACTTATTTTAAACTTATGTTAAAAAATAAGACTTATGTTGTTGCTTTTAATTTGGGTATATGTAATAACTAAAAACTATGTACTAGTGGTTATGTTTTTGAACTTTGTTAAATGAAAAAATCAGTAAGTTATATCATATGGTAGTTATTTTAACATTTTTTACAAAAATTGTAGATTTGTAGATCATACTAATGTGAAATTTTATAAATATTCTTTTGACCAACTAAAAAAAATTGAATTTAGTGATTGATAAATAACAAAATTTATCGCTTAGTCTATTTTGAATTGATTTAGTGATGAATTAATTCTGCTAATTATGATTCGTAGCTAATTTGAAAGTGTTAATTTTTCTCATCATGATTTTAATGTTTTCACCTCAAATGCCCAAAAAAAAAAATTAGACTATTTTAAACTTGTTTTAAAAAATAACTCATGTTGTTGCTTCTAATTAATTTGGGTTTGTATAACTTAACACTTTTGAACTTGTTTAAATGATAAAACTAGTAATTTATATCATATGTGAGTAATTTCAACATAGCTTACAAAAAAATTGGATTTTTTAAGATTATATTTGTATATGAAATTTTATAAAATAATTCTTTTGAATAACTAAAAAAAATAGAATTTAGTGATGGATAAACGACAAAAATTATCGCTAATTCTATGTTGAATTGATTTAACGATGAATTTTTGTTAGTTATGAGTGAAATAGCAATAAAGTTCATAGCTATTCCATAGTGTTGAGTTTAATTAATTTTAATTATTTTATGATTAGGAATTTGATATGATCGTTAGAAAAAAATGATATTACATTATCTAAAATAATTTATTTGTGCTTAAACTATCCCTAGTTATTATATTATAATTAAATTATATAAAATCGCGAGTATTATTATTGTTATTTTTTTTTATATTTAGATATGCAATTTCCTTATCAGAATTATATTTATCAAGTGATAGTTACTTATTATATATTGATTTAAATAAAAAGGAAAAAATAACAAAGAGAAGACTAATGAGAAAAAAATATGAGAAGAAAAAAAAAACATTTTCTTCTTCAATTAAATTCTTTTTAAAAAAGAAATTAAATCAAATATCAAAATTTAAGAGTTCTTTATAATGAGTGACACCAATTGTTTCATCAAAAGCTCTACCAATAATATAATTCATTTTAGAAATAATACTTTTATTTGAATTCTCATTTCAATAATCTTATTCCTAAAATAAATAAAAATAAAATGGAATCTCAACCCTAATAAATATATATAAGTTCGATACAAAGATAGATAAAAGAATTATTTAAAAAAGATTACTTTGACATGTTCTAATCGTCAGCTTCCGTTTTTATCTAACACTTGATCTATGCAGACATGTCAGTCAGATTTGTTGGACCTGTTCATTTGACATGTTCCAATCGTCAGCTTTCTTCTTCATCAACACCTGATGTAGACATGCACGTCAGTCAGCTTCGTTGGACCTGCTCCTTTGACATGTTTCAATCGTCAGTTTCCTCCTTCTTCTTCAACACAAAAACATAAATTCTTGTTAATATAAATCGGAATTCCAACTAAGCCGGTCAAATATAATAAAATCTTATTATTTTTAATCAACTACAAGTGCTTATGTATCGCACACTTATATAATTTATCGAACACAATTTTGAAAAAAATAACAACAAACTTAAAGTTTATACTCTTTAGTTTTAATATGATATACTTTTAAATCCCATATAAAAAAAGAAAAAAATTGAGTTGAATGTTTTTTACTCCAGAAGTGTCTTCACATACTTCTCAATATTATAATAGTCTGTTTGATCAAACAAATAATTAATCAAAACATTAATATTAAGAACCATGTGAAAATCTTCTGAAGTAGATAAAATCCAACTCAGAACAAATAAGAAGAATGTAAATAATGAATTTGAATGAAGAAATATAGTTGTATTTATAGGTATATTTGGTAGAGATTATTGAAAAGAATATTAATTGTTTAGTTGAAGGGATTTATTACAAAATTGAAGTTTTTAATGATAATTAATTACAATTAACTAATAGTATTTAGAAAGATTATAATTTGGTCATTTTAATTTATTGTGAATTTTGAGTTTTAAGAGTTATTAATGTGAGTCAAGGTTTTTTAAATGTTTTGTTTTCTTAAAGACTAATTCAGCTTAAAACAAAAATTAGACATATATTTTCTTGGTTTCTCACTTATTTTTCAAAAATTCACATTGACACATTATTATATATGGATTCGTGTTGCGTAGAGCCTCAGAGTCAAACATTTTCTATCAAGATTCTTTTTCATATCTAAGGTTCAAATTCGAAATTTCTAGGCTCTGGTAAAACGATAGAATTATATATATGTATAAATGAATAAATAAAATAATTTTTATATTATTAGTACAAATTAATTAATTAATTATTACTTTACAATTACTACTATGAAGTTTGATGGTTAATCATCCAGATTAATTAAAACTAAACAATGGTTTAGTTAACGTAAATTAAGATTAAAGGAAATAAGAAAGAGATTGCTTGGTTGATCATCTTTTTTTAAAAAAATAAATGTTGCATTGCAAACAAAGAAAATAAAAATCAATATATTAGTACCACTTAGTATTTTTATTTTTATTTGGTAAAAAGAACAAAAATACAAATAGAACTTAAAAGGTAGTGGTAAATATTACTTTATATCAATTTATCACTTTACAAAACTTAAACTTGAAAATTTAAAAATGAAACTTATTTGGTTACACTATGATTATAATTAAATAAAAATAACACTACACACACATTTNGTAATTAAATCATGTTTACGTCGATAAATATTGATATTATTCACGAAAATTCTGTATACGTCTATGATCACTTATATTGTTTTTTAAGTTCCTTTTCATGATATCACACTTCTCTTTAATAGGGAAACTAACTTTATGAACAAACTTTATTGTCATAACTTGCCTAAAATGTTAAGGTTTCTTCAATAAAACAATAAAATTGTGACAACTTAGAAGTCCAGATAAGTAAACATAACATCTAGGTTGTTAATTTTTTTTAAAGAAGAAATAAAATAAAATCTCCAACTATATATATATAGTAGAAATAAATGATTTTCTAGCACAAAGATGGAGGATATTTATACTACATAAACTAACCCTTCATTTTCCATCTCTATTCAATCTCACAATAAGGGTTTTTGTAGTGTAGAATAACATTGTCGATTGTTATTTCATTCATCAAGACAGTCTTACCGCTTCTGAACTCTGTAGCAAAGTGTTTCATCCGCTACCTTTAGTTCAGATCGAATTAGAATGAAACAGATTAATTAAAGAAAGATGGCAAAGTTGGTGGGGCATGTAGGGACAGGTCTTGGTTTCTTTCTAATAGGTATTTGGCACTTGTTTAACCATATTAAACTACATGTTTTGCACCCAAATGGCTACACATCTTTACTTTGGTTTCCAACTCCAAAAATAAGACATTTTGAACTTTTCTTGATTATGTGTTTTACCTTAATTTTCTTATTAATGGAAATTTTTGGTAATCATAATCTACTAAATTTAGATGGAACAATCCCTTCTAACCATCTTCATTATCTTGAACATTCATGTATATCTTTATCTTTATTTATTTATTCATTTTTCTCCATGTTAATTGACAAATTTGCCCCTACAATCCATTCCCAAAATGGACTTACAAATTTTCTTGCATCAATTGCTTTTGGTCAAGAATTACTTTTATTTCATCTTCACTCAAGTGACCATATGGGGGTTGAAGGACAATACCATTGGCTTTTACAAATAGTAATTTGTGTGTGTTTAATCACTACCCTTTTGGGAATTCCATTTCCAAATAATTTCTTGAATAATTTTGTGAGATCTTATAGTATTATGTTTCAAGGACTTTGGCTTATGGTTATTGGTGTTATGCTTTGGACACCAAAATTTATACCAAAAGATTGTTTTATTAACTTGGAAGAAGGGTATCAAGTTGTTAGATGTCATGGACATAAATCACTTGAAAGAGCAAAATCATTAGTGAATATTGAATTTAGTTGGTATATTATTGGAACCACATTTTTAGTGGTTTCTATTTATTTGATTTGTTTCAAGATTTTCACAAAAAATATTAATGTTGAGTATCAATCCTTAAAAAATAATTTTGAGGATAATGAAGAAGTGGATTTTGTGGATGTTGAAGATCAAAAGAGAAGTGAATTGAAGAAGAAGTTTGTTGAAATGGGAAAAGTGTTTGCTACATAATTGACAAGATTATTATTATTATTATATATATATATAATATAGGCAAGAAATGAAGAGTTTATTGTTATAGCAAGGGATTGGAATGTACAAAAAAAAAGGTGGGGGTGATTGATTGAATATTTGTTTTTAGTTATGGGTAGAAGATAGTTTTAGGGGTCAATCGAAAATAGTTTTTCTATTTTTACGAGATAGAAATATGATCTATGCGTAATCTATCCTCTCAGATTTCACCTTGACATAGTACATATGGTATGCTACATTGTCATTGTTGTTGTTACTTAAAATTATGTATATATGTATCTTACACAAAGATTTTTTTATTATATATAAATGTATTATTTATTTATTTATTTATTTATTTTTGTAGTAGGTCTTGTGGTCTAGTTAATATGAAATTATTTGACCAAATACAAAGTGATAACTAATTAAAAAAAAAATAATTATGTAACATCTACAATCAATTATTGATATTGACAAATAGATAAAAACGAATAAATAATCAATTTTACTCACTATTTTTAGTATGGATATTAAAAAAATCTATAGAGTAATATAAATACTCATAATTTTTAAATGAATAATTAAAATTAAAAAGTTGGAGGGGGGGGGGGGTCCTTCAAAATATAGTGCTATCTTTAATCATTATAACTCAAGTGCATTATAACTCACCTACTCTACACATTATGAAAATTTCACTCCACTAATATATCATATATTTTTGTATGTTAAAAAAAAATAAAAAATAGTGCCATTGACACTAAAGTTTCTCCAAATATAATGATTTCTTAAACAAACCTTTTAAAACTTCCAACTTGGTGTCCTTTTGGAGTCTAATAAATTTAATTTGCGATACGTAAAATTCTGATAAAATTTTTCTTACTTTTGTGTATACAGTAAATTAAGTAGCTTTATATTTTTGAACGATTTTATTTTTAGAAATATATTTATAATAATATATTCTTTTATTCAGATTCAATTTAAGACTCGAAACTTCATTAAGTTAATAATGTACGTTGTTAGGAAGTGCATTTCGTTTGCATTATATCTACGTGTTATAATAAGCATATTTTCACTATACATTGTAAAATTTTTTGACTAAGCAGTGCCATGAAGGGACACCACTTACTCATAAATCATCAGATGTTGTTGTAGATATTGAAATTTTGTGGGATTCTACGAAATGTGTTCAATTCGAGTTGGGACTCTACAAATTGTGTTCAACTCAGATAAGGATTCTTGGAGGATACTCAACCCTAAACCCTAGTTTATGCCTATATAAAGGATACTAAATTCTCTTAAAAGGCATTTAAAAAATTCCATAAAAAGATCAAGATCTCGAATAATTCGCAAATTGATGGATTATTTATATAGAAAGGTCGAATCTAAATCAACCTAGTTCGAGAAATACGCCACTAACGGCTCTCGGATCATGGATAAATCATAGAAGAGTAGAATCAAGGGATGAATTATAACGACTATTTTGATCGTTTTAAGTACTAGAGCTTTTTATTTCATAAATAATTTTTTGATAGACTTTAAATGGGTATTTTGGACTATTTATAACTACCACTATGAAATTAGTGAGGTAGTTTTACTAATTTATTTAGTTAGTGATTAAGAAAATAATATTAAAATAAATAGTGGGTCACTTTTACTACTTTTTATAATTAGGTATATGATAATTAGGATGATAACTAATCTGCAGAAAAGATAGAATATAAGAAAAGTGTTGGGAATTAAACACACAACACACACAAATAATCTAGAGAAAAGAGAAACGGAACACAAACGGGACACACAAGAATTTAACGTGGTTCGGTTTCCCTACTCCACGACTGTAACAGGAGGATTTTATTTCACTTGTGCTACTCTGAATTACAAATACAAGGATCATATTTATAGGAAAACCAAATGGTTAACCTAGGGTTTCAGTAATGGGTCGGGCCGGCTCACAAGCCTCCACAAAGCCCAACAATCTCCCACTTGGAGGCTTGAAGAATTTCAACTGTCATCCACTTAGAACACTTGTATGTCTAGTAATCTTTTTCAACTCTCTCCTGCTACAGCGGCCTTCTCATCAGTCAACTGAAAGGCCCGTTGAAGCTCCCCGAAGCTTCAACACATCAGTCACGGCTGAAACTGCCCTTGACTCGTCCTCGGTCCCTACCGGCTCCCACTTGAGACACGAACTGCCGGATCCTAGAACTCCCTGAGAACAAACACTCTCCATACTCAGCAAGAAATTTTCTGGAGACGTATCAACAGCTGGAATACTGGTTCTCTTGACCCACTGTCTTCTAGGAGCCTTGGCTGAAGCACGGCCGGTGCTCCCACTGCCACGAACGCCTCTGACTGGTCTTCCTGAACCTTTCCTTGCTCGTTCATCCTGAATCTGACCTGTGGCTCTGGGTTTCTTTCTTGCAAAGACAACCTTCTTCTGCCCACGAGATTCTGTGAACCGGACTTTGTTTTTCTTCTGAACTGGGACGGTCACTCCCTCAGACGGTAATCCGACAATATACAACGATCCTCTTTTTGTTCCACGAGCCATGACAAGATTGCCCCTCACGACCTTCCACTGCCCATTTCCGAACTTCACATGATGTCCCTGTTCATCCAACTGCCTAACAGAAATCAAACTTTTCGTCAAGCTTGGAACAACTCTGACATCCTTCAAGGTCCAGAAACCGACTGGCGTCTTCAGCACCATGTCACCCATGCCCGTAACATCAAGAGCTCTATCGTCTGCAAGCCTTACCTTTCCAAAGTCTCCAATAACCAGATTCTGCAATGCTTCACTGCTGTGGGTAGCGTGAAAAGAAGCACCAGAATCCATGACCCAGGAATCCACATTGCTCTCCGCGCAACAGATAAACAAATCCTCGTTGACGCTGTCTTCTGCAATGTTGACTTGTTTGTCTTTCTGGCATTGATTCCTGAAATGCCCCACCTCCTTGCAGTTCCAACATGTTACACCTGAGCCATCCCGAGCCTTTGACTGACTCCTTCTTCGGTTCCTGCTCCCACTACCTCTGTTATTTCCTCTGCCTCTGACGACGTTTAGCATATCACCTGATGATTCTCCAGAACTCCTTCTTCTGACATCCTCGCCAAGAACGAGATCACGAATCTTCTCAAAGGTGAATCCATTAGGTCCCACTGAACTGGCAACTGCTGTAACCGTTCCGGACCAACTGTCAGGCAATGATGATAACAGTAGTAAAGCTTGAACTTCATCATCGAACTTAATGCCAACTGACAAAAGTCTGGCTAAGATCGAATTCAATGAGTTGATGTGCTCGGTAACTGAACTGCCTTCCTTCATCTTTGTGTTCACCAACTCTCTAATCAGAAAAATTTTGTTTGCTGCAGATGGCTTCTCGTACATGTTAGACAAGGCTTCCAAGATGCCTTTCGCTGTCTTCTCCTTAAGAATGTTGAACGCAACATTCTTGGTCAACGAGAGTCGGATAACTGACATAGCTTTCCGATCCAAAACTGCCCACTCTGCATCAGACAATTTTCCTTGCTTGTCACCCAACACTACGTCCAAATCTTTCTGAACCAGCAAATCTTCAATCTGCATCTTCCACCAACTGAAATCTGTACCATCGAACTTCTCAATTCGGAACTTCCCATCTTCTGCCATCTCAAAGGACTTCGGCAATTCCCTTAACGGCGTCTACAGACAGCGGGCGGCGATTTGGACGATGCTCACGATCTGGACGCTCGCGGCTGGATCTGAGGCTCCTCGACGCGGCGGCCAACGGAACGGCGCGACGGACAGCACACGGACGACGGCTGTTCGCACCCTGCGCGGTTCTCCTAGCCGGCTGCTGCTTGAGGTTACCCACACGGTAACGGCGGCTACTCCTCCCTGCACACAGTTCTTCACACAAGAACCCTAGGTGACAATTTCTCACAGTTTGTGTTACAATGTTGTTGAAACCTCGCTCTGATACCAATTGTTGGGAATTAAACACACAACACACACAAATAATCTAGAGAAAAGAGAAACGGAACACAAACGGGACACACAAGAATTTAACGTGGTTCGGTTTCCCTACTCCACGACTGTAACAGGAGGATTTTATTTCACTTGTGCTACTCTGAATTACAAATACAAGGATCATATTTATAGGAAAACCAAATGGTTAACCTAGGGTTTCAGTAATGGGTCGGGCCGGCTCACAAGCCTCCACAAAGCCCAACAAAAAGAAGTGAAAAATGTTAGGTGTATTGAAGAAGTCCTTGATGTGGTGACTTTCAGATTTTGGGGATAATAAGTGTTCAACTTTAGAAGCTTATTTAATTGGTTACTTAATAAGTTTTGAGCTTCCGCATTTTATTGGTATTCACAGATACATTATTGATATATGTTGGGGGTTTAGATTCCTTGGTTCGCCCACTTAGGAGGTTAAGTGTGATGCCGCTCACAGCCTATTTTGGGTCATGACATCAACAAAATTGTACCCGCTATCTTAATCAATAAAATTATGTTTCTTTATATTTTATTTGTATGATTTATTTATTTTCCATATGTTTAAAGTTTGTTGCAAACAGTCTCTTTACTAAAATCACACAAAATTTACATAAGATAATAGAACAATTAGTTGAATATTAATAGTGTAACACATAAAAATCATATTGAACAATAGCATCCTTAGTTGTCACATTCAATGAGATTGTCCTAGCTTGAACATACCCTCTAGCAAATCGGAAAAGCCCACTACCGCCGATCACCGGCATCTCGCGGACTGTCTCGACTATCGAATTTCGACCAAGCACCGCCAACGAGCTACCGTTATATTTCCCTTCAATAAAATTAAAATTCATGATCATTAATAAACTCAATTCACTTAATGCAGACGAACCATAAAATCCTTGTGCCCGTCCAATAATCTTGGAACTCAATTTTGGTCCTAGGGTTAGGGCATTATCTATCATGTTGACCATGCCAAAACCTGTTTTTGCGGTATTTTTTTGTGGTGGTACGATCATAATTGATGTTGGTTTCGTGCCACTAAGGATATCATGAAAATAGAATTTGAAATGGCTAAGTTTTTCCCTTTTTAGACTCATAAACTCTTTATTTGTAGATATTTCGAACGAATTTTCATCTTTTTTTCCGATAATCGGAAAAACTACTAGAGATAGGAGAATGAAGATTGTACTAAAGAAGTGTAGGAGTTTAGCCATTGAAGTGGAACTTTTTGATGATATGTGAAGTGTTGGAACAATCTATTTATAGATGGTCAAGTTACAATGTTCAATTATTTTAATATGAAAAAAAGTTAAAAGTAATGTTATAGTGGTTAAAGGGTATTACCAATTACAATAATTATGAAAAGGAAAATAGGTTTATGATTTTACTGTATATTATAATGTGTGAAGTAAATAGTAAATTTTTGAAATAAGGTTGTAAATTATATTACAAATGATAACCATAGTTGATTGTCTGATTTGATTAATTTATAATAGTATAATTTGTAAATATTTTTTCTCAATTAATTTTTACTATAAATAAATACAATATGATAAAATTGTATAATTCGATGGTAATATGAATTGAGTCCAAATAAGTTTTTACTCGTAAGACTGTCTAACCAAACATATAAATAAACTTTTACATAAATAACTTATTTTTAAAAGATAAGATAGACCGGTAATATGATTATATATAATTATACACATATTATATATAGATTATATGTACATTAAATATTCACTAAGTACATTTATTTATTTATTATAATTATAATTACATCATGTGAATTGTATATATATTTGTTTGTTTATTATAATGATATATATGTAAAAGGTTTCTTGCACCAAACTTTACGTTTCAAATGTCATTAAGTGTCTCACAACTTGTCTACTATTTGATGATGGACACTTAATGGCATTTTTAGGTGTGTAAAAATCGATTTAACAGATAAATAAAATTGATAAAAACGTTATTGATTTATTGATATAGGGTTATTAGATTAATAAAATTTTAAATAATTTTGTGAATTTTTTTATTGGGTTATTGGTTTTATGATTTTTGTTGATGATGAAACTAATAACCCGATGAGATTATATTAAAATTACTGTTTTACTCCTTATTATATAACTATGACTATAATATTTTACCAATCATATTTTTTGTAAATTTTAGTATTACTTTCCTTATTATATATCTATGACTTTAATGTTTTACCAATCATATTTTTGTAAATTTTAGTATTACTTTTGATTGTAGGGAATACTAACTCTCCATTGTGATACCTTCTCTCTTTTCGACATAAATTAGTATTACCTTCTCTTTTCTCAATTTTAGATTTGATTGTAACAAACAAAAATAGTTGTTTCCTCAATTCATTGCGTGAGTCTTAAGAAGGAATTAGAATAATTATATGTCTTAAATAAAGTGATCAACGTCTTAGAAATTCTTATTGGACATCTATTCCACTATTATTTCTATTTTTACGAACATGATGTATATATGATCATATGAGCATTTTCTTATCGGTTAAACTGAAGAGCGGTCTATTAAAAATTAAAAACTGATAATAAATATCTTATTGATTTAGATATTAGATTAGCATATTTAAAAATCAAATATCGATAAATCAAATCACTAATACATAAAATTGATCTAACGTGTCCGATATAGATCTCTAGAAAGATTTTTGATGGCCTACACAAGTGAACTCATTATTCTTCTCATCAAATCCATAATAGAATACCACTACAAAAAATGACAAGATAAAAATGAATTGGATTAGGACTAATTTGAAGAAAACTAAAATAAGTGTCCAAGTTTTTGGGCTAAGTTTAGTAAATGAGCCACAATAAAAGATAAAATTCACCAAGCTACTTTTAAATGACTATAATTCACAAATAAGCACTTTTTAGTCCTTGTAATTAAAAATTTATCAATGTCTCAAAATTTCAAATTATGTCTTGGAGTTTTATATATAATATTTAAAATTTCATGACAATGATTATTCTTTGGAAATACTATTAAAAGTATTTAAAACGCTGTAATTTTACCTTTCTAAAATTGTATTCTCTGTTAGAAGTGTAATTAAATTTAACTCATTGGACTAAAATGGATAGAATTTAAAGAAATATCTCCAAAAAAGGCCATAGGTGCAAATAATCCAAGCAATTTCAATTTGATAAAGTTAAGGTTAATATTAACAAGTTATTTAAAGAAAATAAAATTACACATTATTAAAAACAAAAGCTTAAACTACATTATATGGCAAATCACAATTAACTTTTTAACCACTATTAACTTTAGCAACAATATACATGTATATATATATAGTTATATAGGTGAGAATCTTAAGAAACTTAGAGACACAAAGTTGGCTATCTGTTAAAGTATTTATTAGGTCATGTTAGGGTAAAATTCTAGAGAATTGTTGATGCTTCAATAATATACTACATAGTTATTAATAATATCGAGCGTAGCTTGTATAATCTTGCTCATATTTCGATCTTAAACTTAGGATAAAGAAAGAGGAGCGTGATAGGCTAATAATCAATTAAAAAAAATTATTTATTCATGATGAATTTTCGTAACAGTATCAACCTCAACATGTTTGATATTAAGGCATAATTATTGTTTGTTAGTGGAATTAGATACTAAGTTAGTTAATATTAGGCTAGAAAGCCAACACTCATAAAAAGGTATAAAAGCAAATGAATGTTAGTGAAAAATTATGAGAATTCTTGATGTTTTAAGAATAGTAGTTAATAATTTCTAATTAATGCAATATTTTTTTCAAGAGAATTGGTGAGGTTTAGTAGAAAGTTCTTTAATTATCAATAAAATTAATTAAAGGTGAGATTACCATGACAACTTTCAAGAAAATATACCTAAAAAGTCACTTTTTAGACAATTCTTTTTTCTTTCAATTAAGAATAAACATATTGTTAACGAAAGTCTATCGAAAATTGGCTCGTTGAAATTTCTTTTAACAGAATGTCTATCAAAAATTTTAGATTTGTAGTTGACTTTCATAATTTGTTTTTACATGTTTTTGATAAGTATGTATATTAGATTATTTTATATAAAAATAGTCAACTTATAATTGGACACTTTCATTTTTATTCATCTTGGAATTAGCCATACATGTCTTAAATTACATGAAAATAATTAGCAAGTTGGAGTCAAAATGGAGGATAAAAATCTTGTTTAACAAGCAAATAAGACTTTTTTTTTTAATTAATCCTTTAGTCAAAGCAAAAGAATTTTTTTCTTCTTTCTTTTGGGAGATTCTTGGTAACATTATCCATATTAATATTAAAATCTTTGATAGCTAATCCATATCTAAATACTCCCTCCGTCCGATATTATTAGTCATAATTTCTATTTTTAGAGTCAAACTATAAAAACTTTGACTAACATTTTAAGATGTATTTTTTCGTCATATTAATATGTAAAAAATTGTAATTGATAGTACTTTTCATATAGTTTTAGAATATCTGATTTTTTTAGAAAAATATTGAATTAATGCGATCTAATTTAACTTTAAAAATTAATCAAATTGACTTTCAAAAAATGTAACATGATAAACAATTTCGGACGGAGAAAGTAAAAGAGAAAAGTTAAAGAGTTCTATAAAGTCAAGCTCATAATTTATCAATTCATTTTTTTGAGTTAAAATTTATAGATATACTTACAATAATTTTAGCGATTTAGATCGAATTTTAAAAAGATTAAATCTTTCGAGAAATTGAGTATAGATTGTCTTATTTAAAGTTAACAATCAAAAATACATTTAAACTGTCATTTTTTATGAGTTTTATACTTCAATTATATTTTATTCTTTTTATCTACCTTAATGAATAGTTGAGATATAAAACTCATAAAAATATAATAATTTAAATGATAAATGAGAATCAAAAGCCATCAGAAAATATGACCCTTTTGATTATTAATTATGTTTGAAAATTAAATAGAATTCAAAAATACTTTTCCATATTTTTTTACAAGAGGTAAAAACAATTTTTGTTTGAAATTAAAATAGAGAAGTACAAGTTTGACCTTTTGAAATTAGCTAGGAAACACAAATGATACTCGTGATTGTTCTTAATTATTTACATTGTGACCAAATTGACTTCCAATTATTCAACACATATATAAATGTATAAAATAATCAACAAAAATTATAGAGTGGACATACTTCTCGTTAAAAGAATGGTGTATATATGCCCACGTCGTTCAATAAATAATGTATATATATGCTTATTGTCAAACAAATAGTGCATATATATCTTCGATATCTAACGAATGATGCATATTCACACTTTTTATTAACAGATATAGTTAAAAAACTTAAGACTATTTTTTAATTCTAGAAATGCTACGAGACTTAAAAAGTGATTTTAAATTTTTTTTTTTACCGTTCCAGACTAGACATACTGACTCTAGCCAAACTCATTTTATAACTGAGTAGAAAAGGGAGATTGATTTCTTTTCATTTGTTCGAATCTAGAAGGGTAAAAAATAATTAGATAACACGATTTTAAACGGAAAATGATATTTTTGAATTAAAAAATATACCTCTAAGATTATTTTTTTAGTTAAGTACATATAAGTTTGTTAATGAAAATAATAAATGCACATTATTTGTTTAGAAGATGAAGGTATATATACATTTATTTTATGAGGTATATATCCGTTCTAAATACAAACTGAGTATTTTTTGCCCTTTTTTTAAAGACAAAAATGACTTTTAAAAGCAAATTAAAACACCACAATTAATATAATAAGACACATAAACTAGGTAGTATGATGTAACTGATTAGATAACATTAATTATATTTAATTATGTAAAAGTATTTTTTTTTCATCATTAGTAAGAAGAAACACCAAAAGAGACCTCTATTACTTTGGTTTTTTTCTTATTTTAGACAAAGTATTTTGAGGTCACTGATGATCACATATAACTTTTACTTTTTAATCACCAAACTTTATATATATATATATATATATATATATATATATATATATATTAAATTTTTTATTAGTCATGAACAATTTAGGATATGATCATCACAATTGCTTATCACAATCAGCGAGTTAAAGACGTAAAGGATTTATCTAAATATTTATCTTTGAAATTTATATTATATATAAAATTAAAATTAGATATTTTATCTTTCTACTTTTTTTTTGTACTTTAATTTTTTCGATAAATATCGATTGGAATGATGACAATATCAAGGATGATGAATATATACTCAATATCTCTTCCTAAGTCCAATAACACATTTTTATAAAAACAATTCTTTGTAATAATATCTGATTATAATAACTATATTTCATGTGAAATCAATTTTTCATATTATATTGTATCATACATTCCTTATAACAATATTATTTTGCTATGAAGTAGAAAAAAATTACGAAAACTATGAAAGAAACTAAGGATTGTTTGATTTGAATACAAGTTATAATGAGATTAGTTATGATGAAATTATTTATACTAATATTAGTTATTCTAAAATTATTTCTTATTGACCGTATAATTTGTTATACTACAAATAATATTCATGACACACTTTCGAAAAATAAATTACTTATTTACAAAAATATCCCTCCAACAAAATTTTTTGACTGCTCAAATATTTTTTTCTACTTTTGTTTAATTACATGCTAAATCACAATTTTCACTTTTTATTATTTGCCATGTCATATTAATGATTTTCTTTACAAAAATTATTTGCTCTAGAATATCATTTATTTTATTTGATCATATAATAATATGAAATGTTGACATTAAGAAATGAATTAAATATTTTTTAAATTCCCTTATGAGTTGGAGTAACACAAGAATTCAAAGCAAACACACATAAAAACGTATCAACTAAACTTTTGTTCATAATATTTAATTTATAATATTAATTAGCTTGATCATGTAATATTGTCTTAATATTATATTACATTTTTATATTGCTAGGAATCGATATTTAATAATATAAGATATTGAAGTACAAGCAAAAGGTGCAATATTAATATATAGAGTTTGAAGGGTAATTTTGTCATTTAATAAGTTTATTTCATATCATGACAAAATTATCATATCAATGTATTTCAATATTAATTATCTATCTCGAAATAATTCATTTCTGATTTGTCGATTAAATAATAAAAAATAATTCATCAGTTTATATATTTATGATAGGATTATTATATGACCTAAGAGAAACTTATTCGATATTAATTATTAATCTCGAAATAAATTATCTCTCACTTGTAATCTAACCAACAATTTTATATATATACAACATACATACATATCAAAATACATACTTATATTTTCCTTATAATTTTTTTGATTGTGTATATATATTTTTAGTTTTTATACTCAATTATAATTAAATTAAAATAACCTATTATCTTCTAGAAAATAGCCACCTCATCCAACTGTTAAAATCAGATAAGTTTTATTAGTCAACTCTTGATGCAAAATGTTAATTGTATTCTTAATTAAAGCCCAAAAAGTTCAAACTTTTACTTAATTAATTTAATTAACCCCTTATAGAAGTCTCTAGAGACCTTCATAATTCTCTTAATTTTTGTACCCCCCCACCCCCACCCCC
>NC_028637.1:869848-887438 GCF_001406875.1 Solanum pennellii | reverse complement strand
CCACCCCCACCCCCCTATCACAAACCCTTTATATAGCTCATTTTCTTTTCCCTCTCTT
Organism: Solanum pennellii; assembly: GCF_001406875.1. NCBI lineage: Eukaryota > Viridiplantae > Streptophyta > Magnoliopsida > Solanales > Solanaceae > Solanum > Solanum pennellii. Next base: position 887,380 of record NC_028637.1, on the reverse strand, counting down.
TTCCATCTCTATTTTTCCAAAATCAAGAAGAAGCAAAAGTGGTTATATTTTGCAACTTTTACAAGTTTATTCAAGACCAAGAAGAAGCAAAAGGGGTTATATTTGCAACTTTAGCTAGGGTAAGAATTTGCAAAAATGGGCACTTTAGTGGGACATGTAGCACCAGGATTTGGCTTCTTTTTAATTGGTATTTGGCATTTGATTAATCATATTAGATTACATGTTTTGCATCCAAAATCATACACTTCTTTGCCTTGGTTCCCAACTCCAAGAATTAGGTACTTGGAACTTTTCTTGATTATAGGGGGTTGTTTGGCTTCAATTTCAATGGAACTTTTTATTGGTCCAAAAAAACATCAACCTTTAGATATTGATGGAACTATCCCTTCTAACCATCTACACAATTTTGAACATTCAAACATCTCTTTGACTTTCTTTGTGTATGCACTTTTCACCATAATCTTTGACAAAGTTACACTTCCACCCCAAACAAAATATGGGATGACACAACTACTTGGAGCTATAGCTTTTGGTCAACAACTTTTGCTTTTCCATCTTCACTCTAGTGACCATATGGGAGTTGAAGGACAATATCATTGGCTTTTACAAATAGCCATTTTTGTGTGTTTAGCCACTACCCTTTTGGGAATTCAATTTCCTAAGAGTTTCTTGAATAGTTTTGTGAGGTCTTATAGCATTATGTTCCAAGGGATTTGGCTTATGGTCATGGGGTTTATGCTTTGGACACCAAAATTCATCCCAAAAGGTTGTTTTATCAACTTTGAAGAAGGTCATAAAGTGGTTAGATGTGAAAATCATGAAGCACTTGAAAGGGCAAAAGCTTTAGTGAATATACAATTTAGTTGGTATATAGTAGGGATCACAATATTTTGTGTCACCCTTTACTTGATTCTAATCAAGATTTTCCAAGAGAAGGTTGAGTACCTATCTTTGAATAGCAAATTTGAGGAAGTGGAAGATGATTTGGAGGATGTTGAGGCTCAAACGACTAGCAAAAATGGTCAATCAAATAAGTTTCTTGAAATGGAAAAAATGTTTGCGTCTACCTCAGATATGAAAAGATGAAAAGAAGAGAAACAGTAATAAGAAATACTATACTAAGTAATATTTTTCAATCGACTTCAAATTATATCGATTCTGTTATTAATTTTCATTTTTAGTAGAAAGAAATTTATTTGTACAAAAAATAAAGATTTGGTGAGGTAGGGGTGTTTGTTAAGGTAGGGGTGTATGTTAATTTATTTGTTTTAATTAATGCCACAATAAAATAATTGTTGGCTTTGTGAAAATAAAAAAAAAGAACCAAAAAAAAAAAGGAGGGAATTTGGTTCAATATTTGTGTGGTTTCTATTGGTAGCTTGTCAAAGGGGGGCAAAGCTATAAATGTTAAGAAAAAATTAGTGTAGTTAGGGAAGTTGTATAATTTGTAATTAAATGTTTTTTATTTAGTTAATTTATTATAGAAATCATGTATTTCTTATATTCGAATTTTCAGTTACTCACTTTTGTGAAAGTTTTATTATTATGCAAAATTATTATTATTATGAAATGAGGATGAATGATATTGAAGGATATCAGGAATAGAATAAGTATTTTTATTTTATCTTTCATATTAGGAATTATGATGTTGAATTCGAGTTCTTTATTATAAGTTAATGAATCATATCTATCCTATCAATGAAATAAGGGTGAACGAAGCCTATCAGAATTAATAGGTTGTATGAACTTGGACATATTTATTGATGATTTTTTGTTTCTCACTCCATGTATGATATTCACTTTGATCTGAATTAATACGACTTTATGTCACATGACAATTCATTCAATTAAAAAGACTTAAATTATATCTTTTCAATTTCATATCTTAACTATGCGTTTTTTGTTTATATATCTAAATTATCACATTTTTCATGAGTTTTCTTACCTCAAATGCTATCTTCTTTGTACAAGAACATATCTCGATACGAAATTGATCTACACATATTTGTTATCGATCGAAAACAAATATATAATCAATTTAAGATTGAAATGCATTTTAATAAAAAAAAAATAAGTTAAATAAATAGATAGATAAAATAAGAAATTTTCGAAGAAATAGTAGTTAATTTAGAATGTTTTTAACCATAATTAGCAATCTGATTTTGTTGAATTTTTTCTTAAACACGTGTGGCCAAGATTTATTTCTCAATTAATGGTAAGAACCTAGAAGAAGTTAGTCCATCTTTTAAGTTTTCACATGTCTTTTTCATTTTTCGTTCGGGATATTCGATATTTTTTAGGAGTCAACTAAGAATTAATTTAGATTTATATAAAAACTATGTTTTCTATAAACAATAACAGTTGTAATTTAACTTCGAAAACAGGTCTTCTAGTTAAGCAAAAATAAATTATCATTAAGTAATGAGTATTTTTTCATTCTTAAACATAAATCTTTTGAATTTGAGTCTTGAACATAAAATTAATTTTAGCAAAAGATAACTCTTCAAAATAAACTTTTCAGCATTAATTGATAAATCAACCCTTAAAATAAGTATCGAATATCAAATGAGATTTTCTAGAAAATAATAAGTTACGTTATTTTAAGTTTCCACAAATCAATTAATGAATTTAAAGAACTTTTGACAATTTTATCCCTAGAGGTAACTACTTCCAACAATCTCTTTCAACATTATTTGAAGTAAATATCAATAATTGTTAATTGTGTTTTTTCATCCTTGCTCAAAGTAGTAATGATTAAAAAAAAATCTAATTAAAGATATAGGAAATTTGAGAGGATATAGATGGTAATCTAATTTTAAAAAAAACCATCATGATTAAATACTATTAAATAATTGTTTTAATATGTCAAAATCTTAAACTACATTTTAAAAAAAGTATTAGTGGAGAAGTTTTTCAAAACAAAATAGCTTTAAACCTTACAACTCAATTTTTGTCCCTTTACTATTTGAAATTGCTAGAAAAAAACATTTTATTCTTGCTCTATTCACACCTTTTGGTCGGTTACTAAATCGTTTCGTATTTGTCTTTATTTATTAAAATACTCAAGCACGAAACTGAATGACTCCACGTGTTCATACTTTTCTCAAAATATTGAAACTTATCATCAAATTTTTAATGAGATTTAAAAAAAATCGAGTATATGCAATTTTATTCCTACCTCGTTTAAAATCACACCCTAGAACAAATTTAGTAATTGAATCATATTGGATATACAAAATCAAATGAAACACTCTCAAATTCTCTTTGATTTGTAGGTTATGTACCGACAACCGAATAACAAATTTTTCTGACCTAACCATTTTGTCTGAATCTTAGAGCGTTCGATTGATGACGATCTTCAAAGATCGACTATCTTCATCCAAATTTTATTAATTAAACTTAGAATTTTGATTTTCGAAAGAGTCTCTCCTTCTCAGATCCTACTCGTGAAATATTCCAAAATTAGGAAAAAAATTAAAAAAATTAGGCCCAATAACTTAATATTTTTCAAAAAAAAGCCCAAAATCAAATCTTTTATGGCCCAAAAAATCCCCAAATATTACAAAAGTTTTCTTGAACTTTAGCTTTCTCTCTCATCGACACACACACAGACAACACAGTTTCTCCATTTTCAGTGAACTTCTCTTCTTCAAAAACCCCACACCCCCCCTTAAACAAACACACCCCACTTCTCCCATTTCTGGGTTTTGTTCTCTGAATTGAGTTTTGCCATTTTCTTGGTTTTTTTTCTCGAATTTTTTGACTTTGATTTGAAGAATTTGGAGAATTTTGAAGTTTTTTTTTTTGGAATTGTGTTGATGAAATTCGTATCGAAGATATAAAATGGAGAACTCGGCTGCTGCATCTGATGAGCCTCAGAAGAAGCGTCCTCATCTCAATTCTGTTTTTTCCTCACCCACCATGGCTCGCCATTTGAAAACTTCTTCAGATAACAAAGATGTAAGATTAGTTTCTTTAATGCCCCTCAATTTGCCCCAAATTTTTTTATGTGTATTTGAAGTTATTTTTTTGGACTTATGTGTTTTAGGGTTTAATAGTTGAAAGAAGAAATGACCCTTTTTATGTACTGTTCTATCTCTTTTAGCATAAGGAGCTGTAATGTTTATTTTTTTAATTTAGTTTGTTGATTTTAGCTTTAGTTTTGATGTAAAGGGCTTGTTGATCTGAATGGCTTTCAATTTTATGGCTGAATTGGAGTGTGGTGATTTATGTTATGATTAGGGAAGTTTTTTTTTTTTTTTTTGGGTCATAAAACCTAAAATTAGGGGTTTATGAGCTATAAAGGTGTGCTCTTGAGGAAAGATTGTTCAAGGTGATGCTTTTGTTGTTGTTGTATGGATGATCAGTTGGGTACTATTTGCTGTAGAGGGCAAGTGATGAAAAGCACATGCCAAGGTCGTGGTGTAACTTCAATAGAGTTGGAAGGTGTGATCTTTTCCCATCTCCGTTAGCCTTGGTGGATAGAGTTGCCTAGTACAGGTATTGGTGACATGATGCATGTATTCACTGGAATTGCGCAAGCTGGTCATTATTGTAAGGGGGGGGGGGGGAGATACTTCTCTGAAGGGGAAATGAGGAGGGGATTACAAGTTGGGAAATGAACCCTCACTGAGAAGATGAGAGTTCAAGGAGACAACTAACTGAGCTACTAAGAGGGTGTTTAGATTGACTTCTTGAAAATAGCTTATAAGCTAAAAGTCATAAGTTGAGAATATCTATCTTTTGGCTTTAGCTTATTTTTAATACCTTTTTGGCCGAAAAGTAAGTGCTTAAAAAAATCATCTTTTTCAAACACCAGAAGAAGTAGAAAAAGAGCTTAAAAGTAAATAACACATTAAATAGGTCAATCAAAGCACCCTCTAAGATTCCCCGAGAGAGAAAAACCCATCCCTGATATACCTTTTCTTTTTCTTATTTAAGAAATCCTTTTTGAGTGGTTGTGGTTGTGCTTTCCAAAATGTGTATCTTGTTGTTTGCTATGCCTTTTAATGTTAAGGCATGTTATTAATATCAGATGGTATGGTCATACTATTTATTCCCTCACCATTTATATAAATCTATTGCTAATACTCTAGCACCACGAAGTGAATTTCTGTTAAAAGATTAGAAAATGTATCACTTTATTTTATGGTAAGATGTTCCGATGAATTAGATACAATTGAAGTCTTAGGTTAATCCGTTAATGTGGTGGGGTGAATACGGAGTAATAGCAAATAAAGGATCTTACATGCTGTTTAAGTTTACGTACTTCTTTTTTATAAGATGCGAATATTCTTAATCTTAAGTGGATTCACTTTTAGACTATTTCATGCCATCATTTACTAGTTGCTTAATATGGCAATAGGTTCAAATCGCTAAAAGAGAATTTGCATTGTTCTATCTACTTCTGTTTTTCATAATTTGTTTATTTAGTGAAGTAAATAGATTCTTTGATGGTGTTAAGCTGATGCAAAAGGTATTGAGTTTTGCATTTTCTACTGCCTTAAAGAAAGAGAATGTAAAGAACTTCAAGTAAAGATGGGTGCTGTTGATGGAAGTTGATCTTCTTATGTTGCTTCTTCCTCTCGTGGCATGTTCTTCCTTGTCCTTTTTCTCTCAAACTTACTGTCCTCAAGTTTCTAGTCTCAAAACGTGAATCACCATTAGATATGTTTGACAATTACCAGTATGGTCTAAAACACAGTCTGCAGTTTTTGAACTGATTTAGCGGCGCCAGACACAGTAGAAATCCTCTTTTCTTGATTGGAGTTGCAGCAGTGGATTAATGCTTCGAATTGTTCTATCTTCTTTCTTCCATTTTGTACTGTTTTGTATCCTTCAAAGACTTTCTCGCATCTTCAACCACATAGCGGCGATTCATATGGTTTCATTTTCTGAGAACTATATCACTTCCACTAAGAGGAGCTCAAACATATCCAGAGACAAAACAGATTTAAAAGTAAAACTTTCAGAATAGTTGAACGAAACCGTGAAAGTAAAATAAATATTGTCATATTAGTAGCTAAGTGAGTATGGATCCTATAAAAGAACACAGTGTGCACAATAGGCTGGACATGAAGAAATGAAACTTGGAAAAGTTGGAGGATGCACCACCATTAGGATATATATCCTTTATGCTTTTTAAATAATAAGTCACCATTAAGATACGATTTTCTTAGTTATATTATCGTTTATACGACCTAAATACCCTGAAACCATGATATAACCATAAGTGACCTATTTTGTCAATATTATTCATCTTGTTGGACGTATGTTCTTTAGTTTGTCTAGTAAGTTGTATATTTCCGACTGGTTGCTGATGTTACTCAAAATATGGCATCTCTATTTGGGGAATATTTGTACACATTGCTATCCAGTTAACAGACTTGTGTTGAATTAAAGGTCACAGAAGAGAAGCTCTCCACCCAATTTTGATATTTAGGGATTTCGGTTAGCAAGGAAGCAGAGTAGAGTAGAAGGTATGTTATTGACTCTCGGGTGTAAGGGTAGAATAGGTTTAAGTTACCACACCAAAAAAGAAAAAGAAGAGAATTACACAATATTTTAAACTGAATTTGAACGCCAATCGATGTTATAGGACTCGTGAGTCGTGATTGGTTTCATAAAGTGTGTGTCAAATACCTTATCAGTGCTAATATATGATAATACTTTTTAGGGATGTGCATGATATAGACTTGAAGTACGAGTTACCATAAACCTAATTCATTATCAAAAGTTCATCATTAGATAATTCTTTGTATGTGAATGATATATTATATCTATGATTAGGTTTGATTTCCTAATTCAGTCAGAGAATATTGAACTTTAAGAACTGAATTATTTCTTGAATTGCTAAAATTCATTCAAAGGTGGAGTCATTCATTTCTAGTTTAACATTACTATTTTGTTTGTGGCTTAACCAAACTTAGGACGGAACTAGATCGTAATACGTCTTTATTAACCTTAATTTTGGATCAATCCAAATTTTGTTTGATGAGAGAGTGTAGCAAGTACTTGTAGTTAGGAACTTCCTCTTTTTAGTGTTTCAAAATAAAAATCTTTCATAGCCATCATATCAGTAGAAGAGTGAGTTATAAACACGAAGGACTACATGCTAATAAGCTAACTTACTTGGACTCGCGTGCGAGTGTCTGATACGGGTGTAAATTTGGATACCGGATCCTTCATGATCTAAATTATATGATTCGGGGTACTGATCCAGGTATGAAAATGGGTGTGGGGTTTCGGCTATATATAATTCAAATGCATAGAAATAAAGTTATATGTATGGAGCGGTATAGTATGGTACGTTATTTGAAACTTCCGTTTGGTAATTTCGGTTTTTAAAGTTACTCTACCATTACCATACATTAATTTGGTGTGGTTCAATATTTTCAAGTATGGTTCGATATTTCTGTATGGTAAGTCAGTTACCATAATTTGTTTAACTTCCACTAATATATACTCACATAATAGATAATTACAACTTCAACTTTTTCTAAAAACGCCTCAATTATATCATACCAACACGTTGCACATGTAGAAATAAATATTCAAAATGAAGTATAAGCAACTCCCTGTCTTAATCAATTACACAAAAAAGATATTTCAATCAAAATAGAGTAGTCAGAGTTCCAACATCTAAACATTTTGTTTTGTAGTAATACTAGGCTATATATTTGTTAGTATCATAATAATATATATATGAATTATTTATGTTACTATATACTTCAGTATGATATTCGGTATTTTGATATTTTATTTATAAATATTGAATACCTTATCGGATACCAACAAATTTCAAATGTATACCATAATACCAAAACTACGGTATCAAAATTTTTTGGTTCAGTATGGTAATTTGGTATCTATCATACCATGTCTACCTCTAGTTTCATGGCTAAATTATAAGACATTATGTGAAAAACTTACAAAGTATTCCAAGGAGAAAATATTGATGAATAGGAAATTTCTAGGAGATAAAAGGAAAGGACTAACGATTTTCCATTTTTCTTCAGTTTCACCTTGGCTTTTGTTATGCCTACTGAAATCATTATATTTGTCCCGAATTTCTTCGTGGATTTTTGTCAAAGTACTCAAAATCGACTAACCAAATCTGGTATGGATCACACACCCACAATCACCCCCATGTTGTGTCTATAGGGTCCGACACCGTAAGTGAAGACCCGAGCAACTTAGCTAATAAGTCTAGTGTGGAACATGTATAATAAAATTTTTGTGCTTTCTAGTAGACTAAAAAAATGTTGGACAAGTCAATGGCTACCTCTTCAAATGCATTTGTGGAAGGAATGGGTGTGACAAACAAAGTGGTAGACTTTGGAAGTGTTAAAGAAATGGACCTTGAGCCTAACTCAACCTCAAAAGTTAGCTCAAGAGGTGAGGATAGCTCAAGCTATATTAAAGAGACCACCCATTCCTAAAAAATTGATGTTGGACTTTTCATACCCTTCTCCATGCTCAAGGCTGAACATCTGAAGCGTGTGCAATTTAATATGGAGCCAAGCATCGAAAAACGAGAAGTGGGATGGGTCATGCTCTTATACCATATTAAAGAAATGGACCTTGGGCGTAACTTACCCTCAAAAGATAGCTCAAGAGGGGAGGATTGCTTAAACCATATTAAAGAAACCACCCGTCCCTAAAAGATTGATGTGGGACTCTTCACAGGAAGGAAGGGAGGAGAACCGAAATTCTTGTGCAAATTGGACATTGAGAAGGCCATTGATTATGTTATAATATTGAAGATGAGATTTAGGAATAGGTGGTGGAAGTGGATTAAGTTCTGATATCAACAGTCAGATTTTCACTCCTAACTAATGGCAGCTCGTGTGAATTTTTATGTAGCTGGGGGTGTTTGGCACAAGGGTTACTGTAATTTCCCATGCGACCTGTTCTTTTATGTTAACATATGTATGTAACTAAGTACGAAGTCCATGCTAATAAATATTTTTTTGATTGGCATAGTTATCTAGAAGGTCGGTAGAGGAGGAAAGTGGACAACTGTCCACATAGGAGAAAGGATCATAGTTATTTTGGTTGTAACGAGTCTGAGGTTGAGCATACTTTAGATATGAAATTCTCCTCCCAAAGTTTATGTTGAATTTTAACTCGGGAAATCTGTGGACGGGTTGGTTCTGATTTTGTTTTAATAATCGTTGTGCCCGGGTCATTTTGCGTGCACCTCGATATTTCCACTTAATAGCAATAGCTATTAGGTAACTCTATCTACCAAGGCTAGAACAAATAGGAAGAAATCACCAAATGTTTTGTCACTATTGGGATCTGAACCTGAGACGTCATGGTGCTCAACCCACTTCACTGACCGCTAGGCCACACCTTTGGGTGCGGGTTGATTTTGATTTGAATATCTACCTTTTAAGGAAAATTTAGCTCATGACGCCTTTTAATTATTTAAATGCCTTTTTTATTTCCTTGTTTTTTAGTTAATTTTTTGATGGGGGCATAAGTCATAACTCAATTCCTTGGTTAAATCTCTTAACGAGTGTGACAGTAAAGTAACTAGTCTTGGTTAGCTTTTGAATGTTCTTCCTAGAAAAGTCAACAATGATTCACCTGCCAATTTTTTTATTTATATTTAAAATTAGCAAGGACTTCAATGTTGGAATCTTGCGCGGATTCAGTTTACTCTAGATGGATCTGTTGCCAAAATACGACAGTGCATATATATGTCCGTTTGTGTAACACAGAGAAAACCATTCTCACTTTTGCATTTACCAATTACGACTACTGGTTAACATATGTTTGTTTTGAGTCGTGGATCTCAATATAAGAAAGGTAAAGCAGCAAATCTTTAAGAGTAAAATCTCACTGTTGTAGATAAGTAATCAGTATTGGTGCGGCACTCTCAATTTGGTCCCACACCACCATTAAGAAAAAGAAAAAAGTAATCTGTGTCGGTGGTTGGATCTGTTTTTGCTAAATTATATCTTGTTCTTTATTATCTTTTTTAGCCTGATTTACAATTTTTTTTCTCTGCTTCTGCTTATTTGGAAATAATGTTATTGAGAGTTTCTATTGTCTTTGTATATGTGGATGGACTGTAGATGGTAGTTTGAGTTTCTCTTTTTGGCAGGTTGATGCTGCAGTTCTCCAGCATCAAAATCAGAAACTAGTACAACAGTTAGATGCACAGAAGCATAAGTTGCACGATCTTGAAGCCAAAATGAAAGAATTAAGGGACAAACAAGCATCTTATGATGACTTCTTGGTTACATTAAATCGGATCTGGAATCAGGTAAACTTCTTTGCTTATCCTAATAGTTTTTGGTGTCTGAATGGCCAAAATAGCCTAACTTGTGATTTGCGCTGTTTTGATGGTCGTTTAATAACTCCGTGTAGCTAGATGATGATCTGATTATCCTTGGGGTACACAGTATGGCGGACCAAATTTCTCTGCAAAGCTTGGATCATCAAGATTATTCTGGAGGTTGGCTGTTAGAAGAATAAGTGAATCTGGGTTTCTGTATTATCCTGATAGTTCAATGTAGAAAAAAATAGCTCTTTACATTGTAGTGAGAATAAATCGCTGATTATTTTTAAATTTTTTTTAGGTTCAATTCCATCTTGTCCTGCGGAGGAGATATTCCTGTGTAGGGTGTTGAAAACCAATGCCATTCCAGGCAATGCCAATGATGTATCCATTGTGAATATCAGAGAAGCTCTTGATTTACGTCACTCTTCTACTCTTGAGTTGATGAAATCATTGGAAAATGCCATTGATGCTCAGCGAATTAAAACTGAAAATTTGGCTCATCTGTTGGAAGGAAAGACATCTGCAGAAGGTTGGGAACCTGGAAAGACCTTGATATTGTCCTACTTTCCCCCCTCCCTCTTTTTTCTCGAATTACATTGCAAGTGTTAGTTGCCTCCGGAATTTATTTTGTTACTATGTATACAATTGGTGCTTCTATCAGGTTTAATCTGATTATTTTATCATTGAGATTTTCAGATGGTATCATTATTCTCAGTAAGATTGATGATATGATGAAAGAAGAGGCTAATTATCTCCATCAAGTGATTGATGTTCTTCATTTGAAACACAAAGCATATGCCGATGCAATTGAAGCTTGTAATCAAAGGCAGTCAGCAGATCAGTCTGAGTTAAAACGTCTTGAAGGTATTTGCAACATTTATTTGCATGAACACATTATGATATCTCTCCAGTACAAACCGTGTTCTGTGTATGAGATCAACATCAATATTAAATTCTGGGGAATATGTATGTGGCTGTCTGAGTTGGTTTGTACTGTCTAGAGTTAACTATTGTGTATGACTGGACGGATGTGTTTGTCTTTTTTTCATCTCTTACATGTACCTTGTTAAGATATTTAGTACATTCAGTATTGGGAATTAGAGTTCAACTTTGATATCAAATTGATTTGTGTTTGATAAATGGATGTTCAAATTGGAGATGTAGTGTTTATCTTAAGGCATGGCATATGATGACATGGATGTGCCCTATCTGTATTAACTTACGTTTTTTTAGCAACTGCCTCTGTCCCTTGAATATGCGTTAATTGGTAATGGTAAAAGGTGAGCTGGAGGAGAGCATGACAGAACTTGAAGATAGCAGAAGAAAGCTAGTTACTTTGAAAATGCAGAAAGATGTGGCATGTGGGGGGCAGGAAACAATTTCAAGTGCAGTTAATGGGAGTATGTCACCTGAGAAGCATACAGACCGAACAAAAGGTGTACGGGAACTGAAGGAGTCTATAGAAGAGGCAAAGGTACTGTGACTGTTACTCACCCTGGTGTTTTGCCTGTGTGATGATGACCATTTAGAAATGATGGTTTTGATTGCAGATACTGAAAGAGGACCGCCTCTCTGAGCTTCACGATGCCCAGGAAGACAATCTACATTTGTCAAAGCAGTTGCAAGATCTTCAGGTTTTCAACAAGTGTTTCCTGTATTCAGTAAAATTTATAACTTTCTTTGAAATTATATGGTCAAGTTCTTCCATATGTCGTGAGGCTAAATTTTTATTTTCTGCCCATATAGAATGAACTAAAGGACGATAGATATGTGCATTCGTCTCGTGCTTATACCTTATGCAATGATCAGCTTCACCATTGGAATTCTGAGGCAGAACGATACAAAGCTCTGGCAGACTCTCTGCAGGTTAAGCTACATACTTTTCATGTATCATTTTGGTTTCGATTGCATTCTAGTATGTTGTCTTTGCTTAAAATTAAATTCAGGCTGACAGGTCTTTCATCGGACGAAGAGAGAAAGAACTGGTTCTAAAAGCAGAGGCTGTGGATGCAGCAAAGAAAGCAGTTGATAACTCCGAGTCAAGAATTGAGGAATTGGAGCATCGCATGCACCAATATATAGTTGAAAAGAATGAGCTGGAAATCAAAATGGAAGAAGCTATTCAAGATTCAGGTTGGTGTATTTTCAAGTCAGATTTTTAGTTGGTAAAATTTATGTAATAATCTGCTTAGAGAAGGTTGACTTTTGCAGGAAGGAAAGACATTAAAGAGGAGTTTCAGATAATGGGCTCTGCTTTATCAAAAGAAATAGGAATGATGGAAGCTCAGGTGAATCGTTGGAAGGAGACGGCTCAAGAAGCTGTTTCTTTACGGGAAGAAAGACGGTCACTGGAAACTTCTTTGGAAAGAAAGGTTGACTCTTGGTGCCGTAGTATAATTTATATCTCTGATTATTCTTTGTTAATAAATAGGAATTCATTTTCTTAACTAGGAAGAATGGGGTTCAAGTGTTGTTTGGATACTGAAAACCATTGGACGATCTTTTCCCAACCACACCAGGGTGCATTTTTTATTTTTTGGTGGTGGGTAGGTATTAGCAAAGTGTCCCTAGTGGAAGGTCAATACTATTAACCCCACTTCTCTGTGGTTTTCCTTGTTCCTTCTCCGAGAACCCCAAAAAAAGGGAAACTGAAATAATAGAGAAGATCAAGGCAGATTTATTTCAAGTGATTCTGTTTCTAATTCAGAAATATGTAACCCTTGTTGCTGTAGGTTATTGAGCACAAAGATTTAATTGGTAAATGTGCTCACCAGACTGGAGAGATCCGAACACTAAAGGAACTTGTAAGTTTTTCAGCAGACCTTTGCTTTTACCAAGGTCTATCCTTTTCAGTAAAAGTTATGTGTCCGAGTCTTCTTGCAGGCTGAGAAGATGCAGAGGGACAAACAGGAACTTGAGATCTTTTTGGAAATGCTTGGCCAGCAAATTTATGACAACAGGTATTTTAATTTAGTGCACTTCTTAGGATTTAAACTTGTATCAATACTAGTATTGCAGGTTCTAATTATTTTTATTTTCATGTACATAAATTTCAAGTGCACTTGATGTTTCAACTCATTAGTCTATGTATATATACATGTGAATATGTGTGTGTGTTTTGTGTTATATGTTCTAGTGTTCTTTTGGCTGTCAAATTTTACAAGAAATAGATATTGCGCATTATTGAGTGGGTACTGAAGCGACTTCAGGGGAACATATGAGAACCAAACATATGGGATATTGCCAAGATTGGTTTCCATTTTGTCCACGTGCAGTGTTGTAGGAGGGTAGAGGGGCATGCTGGTTATCCACCAGTTTTTTTTGAATAGCGCACTGACTGGCTGTTGGGAACTTCTTGGTTATAAAAAAACAAAGAGAGATTGTTTTCACTTGATTGATTGTCTCCTGTATTCACAATAAGACTTTTGACCTCTTTGCTAGAGATATATCGGAAATTAGAGAGTCAGAGAGAAGAGCTCACTCGCAAGCTGAAATTTTAAGAGCTGCTCTGAATGAACATGATCTGGAATTGAGAGTGAAAGCTGCTAATGAAGCTGAGTCTGCTTGTCAGCAGAGGCTTTCTGCTGCTGAGGCAGAAATTGCAGAACTAAGGGCTGAACTGGATGCTTCTGACAGGTTTCTTTCTCTGTTACTTGCTTCTAACTTATGAATTATGATGCATTTTTTGTGTATTTTTTTGTATTTCTGAATTGTCTAGAAATGTACTTATTTGAGATGAATCTTGTGCGCCCTTGCAGCACTAACAACAATTGGCCAGTCTATTCGGTGCCTTCTATTCTTGATTGATTCTGTAGTGGTTGTTTGTTGTTACAATATGTGCTTGCATTAAGTTGAATCCATCCTTCAAATGCGCTAGTAGAAGCACCCAAGGTTGTGACCTAGCGGTCAGTGAAGTGGGTCTCATGTTCAAATCCCAGCAGAGACAAGAAAATTAGGTGACTTCTTCCTATATGTCTAAGCTTTAATGGACAGAGTTATTAGTACTTGTGCTGGTGGGAGGTAGAAGGTACACTGTGAAATTAGTCGAGATGAGCTAGCTCTGACACTACATTTATTCAAAAAAAAAATGTTGGTTTTTCAGTACTACCTAAGTACCGACTGAAATACAATGTTACTAGTGTCAAAAAATTTATTCAAAAAAATGCACTAGTCTAAAATATATCTGGACAGTTCTCAAAAATTTCTGATGTAACTGCCGAGGCAGTATCTCATTTGGAGATCTTTTAATAGTAATATGGGCATGCTGTTGGAAGTAGTTGTGAGGATACCTCAGATATCTGAGTTTAGTTTTTTTCTTTTTCGTTAACAGAGATCTGAGTTCTTTGCGAAACTCTTTTCTGATCAATACCTATATTAAGGAGTCTGGGAGGAGATAGGAAGAAGAGATTCTGGTTAGGATTGGCGGGTGTTAATCCAGCTTGCATTTGGTGGACTCTGGAAGGAAAGAAATGCAAAATGCTTTGAGGATAAGAGAAATTACATCCGGAAGATTTGGATGAATTGCCTTAGCCTTTTGTATTTCTGGTGTAAACAAAATATGGTGCGTATCTCTTGGTGGTGGTGGTGGGGAGGGTGGAGAGAGAACTTTTTTGATGATTTCATAGGAAATTTGTGATCTCCCATAGGGTAGTTTGACATGCTCTGATGAGATTGTAAGTGACCTATGCTCATCATTTGTTTGATGATGAGCCTATTGTGAATACACAGTTACGCTGACCTGTCTGTGACATGGTCTTGAGTTCTTTATAAAATTAGGTGGAGATAGTTGTATGATATATGGTGGTGAGTACACGATCTATATGGAAGGACAATCTTATTGATGTACTCCCTTTGAGAATGAAGAACAAGATATCTTCTGTTTGGTTTTTCTTAATGCCACATCAAAAAGAGATTTGGTGATGTAGATCTGTTATTTTAGTGGAATTTATGGACTATTCCATATGTCTGCTGCTGGCACACTTCCAAAATTGTCTGAACTGAATGTCGACATGTATCTATATGCTTTATCCAGTGTGCATCATCTACTTAAAATCTTATAATGATCTTCTATGTATTAGAGATACTTCTTTTTATCCTGTAATTATAAAAGTCTTACTGCAGGGGTGTTTTAGAGCTAACAGAGGCGATAAAAATAAAAGAAGGGGAGTCTGAAACCTATATATCTGAGATTGAGGTACTGACCTGACTGCATTTGTTACATTTTATTGCATCACTTCTGCCAGTCATCTGATCCATTTACATTTTAGACGATTGGTCAAGCCTATGAAGACATGCAGACACAGAATCAACATCTTCTTCAGCAGTTGGCAGAGAGGGATGATTATAATATAAAGGTCTCTATTATCACGTTTTCTTTGATTGCAATGACTGTTCTGTTCCAGTGGCTATTAATAGGAAGTGATGCAGTTGACTTGTATTCATGTTTACTTTTGGATTTTAAATGCAGTTAGTTTCTGAGAGCGTGAAGATAAAGCAGGAACAAAGCTTACTTCTCTCACGGAAGCAGGTATCAACAGCACAACTTCAACAGTCTAAAACATCACTTGAATCTCTGAAAATGAGGATAACTCAAAGTGAAGACCAGGTAGCCTTCTGCCTCTTTTTGTCATGTAAAAGGTCTAATTTGGAAGTGTTTGTTTTTCTCAGCCATGATCATTATGTTGCAGATGAAAGTTCACATTACAGAAGCTTTAAGTTATACCCAAGAAGATAGACATCTTGCACTCCTCCTGGAAACTACAAAGAGGGAATCGGGAGATGCGGAAAAGGAATTGAAGTGGCTGAGGTCTGCTGCTTTATCTGCCGAGAAGGAATATGAACAGCTCCACAGAAAGCTGGATGAATTTCAGAAGGAGAGGGAAACTGAAAGGTGATATTCTTTTCAACCTTAGGTAGTTTTGTCGTCATGCACATTCAGTTTGCTATTTTAAAATAGGATGTCAATGCCTAGCCTTATGTGGATATGTATTCTTTAATCCAGTGCCTGTCGTAGGATATGAGCTAACAAGCAATCCGCTGGTTGCTTGGCTTTATCTTGTAAATGTAAATATTTTAGGTTAATTATAGCTAAATGTACATGACTTTCTTAGAATTGTCCTGATTTAGTCTATTCACCCCTATTGGTTCAGCTGTATGTTGGAATTTAGCCTGTGCATTCATTTCTTGTTGTAGAATGTTCTTGCTCATGAACAAAATAACTTGTTTTTATGCATCTGCTATGAGTTCCTAAATTCCAGATTTTATGATTTTTGTCATCTAGGAGTGAGAAAAAGAAGCTTGATGAAGATCTTGTGGAGTTGAGTAATACTGTTGATGAGTTAACTTCTGCAAGTGGGGAGGCTGCAGTACAAAGACTGCAAGATGAGATCAATGATTCCAAGGCTATTCTCAAATGTGGAGTGTGTCTTGATCGGCCAAAAGAGGTATGTTCATGCATTCTTTTTTGCTTCGGAAGTGGGTAATCGTTTCTGGTTGGACATTTTGAAGAATTCAGGAATAAAAGATACTTGGTTCCATGGTCATTTGGTGGGCAATTTGGACATAATCAAACTATCGACTTTTTCTTTTGAACATGGCCTTTGTAAATAATGGAGATTCCATGTCAGATATGATCATTGGGGCTTTTCACACTGTATAATATTTTACGCACCGTCTTAGTGCTGTTTTACTAATTACAATAACAAAAAGATAGGTTCCCTTCTCTATTTAGGAATAAAGGTTGAAAGCAAGAGCAGGGTCTCTCTGGGAGGGTTTTTTGTGAATGTTTTGGTTTACAGATGCCTGCCCCTTGTTCCTTCTAGACTCTAGGAGCAACCTTTTCTATTTATGAGGTTTAAGGCCATATATGGGTTTTGTAAAGTTATAAGTGGCTTCTCTTGTAGGTATAGAGTTTGGTTAATTATTTACGAGCTACAAACGACCCTGACCCTAATTTTGTTGTTAAATTATTTGACAGGTTGTAATCACAAAATGTTATCATCTGTTCTGCAATCCATGCATCCAGAGAAACTTAGAGATCCGTCATCGCAAGTGTCCTGCTTGTGGAACCGCTTTTGGGCAAAGTGACATTCGTTTTGTGAAAATCTGACCAAAACTCGGTCAGCTCGCTAAACATGTACATGATATGTGTCTTTGAGGGTGTCGTTCGATAAGCCTTACTAGGTTCAACAGTTTACACCCCTGTGAAGAATCAAGTTCTAGCTTTTGTTTTTACCACC
>NC_028637.1:800195-869408 GCF_001406875.1 Solanum pennellii | reverse complement strand
TTTCCCCCCCCCCCCCCCCCCCATTTGAATTAGGCTGCACCCATTTTGTTCCCCCTCCCCCTCAAAAAAAAAAAAAAAATCTCCTTACTCAACCCCTTTATATAGTCTTTGTTGCTTCCTTACATCTCTTTACTTAGCCTCTCTTAATTCTTCTTTCAATTGTATTTGTGGCAACAATGTAAAGCTTTATCTTGTAGTTGTTTTTATGGAAGCATCTTTTATGACATTGTTAGAGTAACTAGTAGTTATTTGTTTTTCTTTTTTTGGCAGGCTTCTATATGTTCCCATTTGCTCTTAAATTTTAGCAAAATCATCATATATATTATAATAAATGGGAAAGCTTTATCATTTTACCCCTCTACTAAATTAAAATTTGATTATATATAAATATTTTACTTACATAATGGTAGTAAAGTTAAAGTGATTCATCACTTTAATTAAGAAATCAATTTCAGAATTAAAATTTGAATTTTAAAGAACCAACTTACAAAGATGGAAGCTCGCAATAAGAAATCACATTATGTTAACAATTCTACATGAGAAGATAAGAGAGTTAGAAGTTGCAGTGTGTCCATTAAGTCGTTGACAATGTATTCAGTTGGTTTCGCGGGGAAAACAGATTCATTTTCAAGTACAAATGAGCTTCAAAGCAGGTAAACGCAGATTTTGCCTATTTTCGTGTCAATGAAAATTTTGTGATCCGATATTCTCGAAATAAAAAGGCCGAAATTTTTCGTGGACGTCCCTTAAGAACTTAGCAATGTATCCAGTTCGTTTCGTGGGGAAAACGGGTGCATTTTGAGGTTCAAACGAAGCCTAAAACAGATAAACACAAATTTTATCGATTTTCGTGTGCTATAGTCCATGGGTTATTTGTGATCAAGAATTCTTGAAACAAAATGGTCGAAACTTTTGTGGACACCTGTAAAGACTTTGAGAATTTATCCAATTCGTCCCGTGAGGAAAATTGGCGCATTTTCAAGTTCAAACGAGCCCCAAAGCAAGTAAAGGTAGATTTAGCCTATTTTCGTATGCTATAGTCCATGAAATTTTTGTGATTCGAAATTTTCGAACAAAATGGCCAAAATTTTTTGTGGACGTCCGTTAAGACGTTGTCAATATATCTTGTCATCCGGCGGTGGAAATGGGCACATTTTCAAGTTCAAACGGCCTCAAAAAAGTAAACACAAATTTTGTCGATTTTCATGTGCTATAGTCTCTAGAATTTTTGTGATCTGAATTACCTAAATAAAATAACTAAAATTTTTCATGGACGTCCGTTAAGACGTTGGCAATGTATCCAGTTCGTTCCGCAGGAAAACGGGTGCATTCAAACAAGCCTCAAAGAAAATAAAACAGATTTTGCCAATTTTTCATGTGCTATAGTTCATGAAATTTGTGATCCGGAATTTCTGAAATAAAATGGCCGAAGTTTTTCATGGACGTCCGTTTAGACGTTGGAAATGTATCTAGTTCGTCCTGCGAGGAAAACAGACGCATTTTCACGTTCATATGAGCCCCAAAATAGGTAATAGCAGATTTTGACGATTTTCGTGTGCTATGGTCCGTGAAATTTTTGTGATCCAATTTTCTCGAAATAAAATGGTTGAATTTTTTCGTGGACATCCATTATGACGTTGTCAATTTATCCAGTCATCCTATGTGAGAAAATGAGTGCATTTTCCAAGTTCAAACAAGCCCAAAAGAAGGTTAACGCAGATTTTCTGATTATTGTGTGCTATCGTCCATGAAATTTTTGTGATTTGGATTCCTAAAATAAAATGGCAGAAATTTATCGTGGACGTTCGTTAAGACGTTGGCAATGTATCAGTTCGTCCAACGGAAAAAACGGACGCATTTTCAAGTTCAAACGAGCCCCTAAGCAGGTAAACACAGGTTTTGTCAATTTTCGTGCGCTATAATCCATGAATTTTTTGTGATCCAGAATTTTTGAAACAAAATGGACACAAATTTTGGTGGACGTCACGTTAAGATGTTGGCAATTAATTTAGTTTGTCCCGCAGGGAAAATGGGTTCAAGTACAAACAAGCTCCAAATTTGGCAAACACAAATTTTATCGACTTTCATGTGCTATAGTCCATAAAATTTTTGTGATTCAGAATTACCGAAAAATGAAGAAACTTTTTGTAGAGGTCCGTTAATTCATCCCACAGGGAAAACAAGCGCATTTTCAAGTTCAAACGAGTCCCAAAGTAGGTAAACACATATTCAGTCAATTTTCATGTGGTATAATACATAGAATTTTTGTGATGCGGAAATCCTGAAACAAAATGGCCGAATTTTTCGTGGACGTCCATTAAGATGTTGGCAATGTATTCAGTTTCTCCTGTGGGGAAATGGAGCGCATTTCAAGTTCAAACTTGCTCCAAAGCAGGTGAACGCAGTTTGTCGATTTTCGTGTGCTATATATAGTCCATAGAATTTTTGTGATATGGAATTTCCGGAATAAAATGGCCTAAATTTTTCGTGGACGTCTATTAAGTTATTGGCAATGTATTCAGTTTGTCCCGCGGGGAAAACAGACTCATTTTCAAGTTCAAATGAGCCTTAAAGCGGGTAAATGGAGATTTTGTCGATTTTCGTGTTCTATAGTCCATGTACTTTTTGTTATCCTGAATTCTTGAAACAAAATGGCCGGAATTTTTACTGGACGTCCATTAAGACGTTGATAATGTATTCAGTTCGTCCCGCAGAAAAAACGAGCGCATTTTCAAGTTCAAACAAGTCCCAAAGTAGGTAAACACAGATTGTCAATTTTCGTGTGCAGTCCATGGAAATTTTGTGATCCATAAAAATTCTATAACAAAATGGCCAATTTTTTTGTGGACGTCTGCTAAGGCCTTGGCAATTCATCGAGTTCAAACTACAGAGAAAATGACCGTATTTTCAAGTTCAAGCGAGCCCCAAAGCAGGTTTACGCAGATCTTGTTGATTTTCGCGTGATACAGTGCATGGAATTTTTGCGATCGGTAATTTCCAAAACAAAATGACAGAATTTTTTCATGGATTTTTGTTAAGACGTTGGCAATGTGTCAAGTTCGTCCCACGAGAAAAATAAACACATTTAAAAATTCAAACGAATTCCAAAGTAGGTAAACACAGATTATGCCGATATTCGTGTGCTATTGTTCATGAAGTTTTTGTGCTCCTGAATTTCTGTAATGACTGAAATATTTTGTGGAAATCCGTTAAAAATTTTGGCCATTTTGTTTCAGGATATCCAGATCAAAAAATATTCATGGGCTATCGTACACAAAAATCGGTTAAATCTTTCTGTGCCTGCTTTGGGGCTCGTTTGAACTTGAAAATATACCATTTTCCCCAAGGGACGAGCTGGTTCCATTTCTAAGGTCTTAAAGGATACCCTTGAAAATTTTTGGCCATTTTGTTTTGGAATTTCGAAATAAAAAAAATCCATGAGCTATAGTACACGAAAATGGATATAATTTGCCTTTGCTAGCTTAAGGGCTTGTTTGAACATGAAAATGCACCATTTTTCCCCGCAGGATGAACTAGTTCCACTTCTACAATCTTAACGGACGTTAATGAAAAATTTCAGCCATTTTATTTAGGGATTTACGAATCAAAAAAATATCATGGGCTATAGCACACAAAAATCGGTAAAATCTGTCTTTATTTGCTTTGGGGACCGTTTGAACTTGAAAATGCACAATTTTTCCCGCGAGACGAACTGGTTCAATTTCTAAGGTCTTAACAAATGTCCATGAAAAATTCTGACCATTTTGTTTCAGGATTTTCGAATTAAAAAAATTCATGGGCTATAGCACACGAAAATCGGTAAAATCTGTTTTTGCCTGCTTTAGGGCTCGTTTGAACATTAAAATGCACCATTCCCCCCTCGGGACGAACTATTTCAATTTCTAAGGTCTAAACGGAGGTCCATAAAAAATTTCTGTCATTTTGTTTCGGAATTTTCCAGATAAAAAATATACATGGGTTATAGCATAAGAAAATTGGTAAAATCTGCCTTTGCCTACTTTAGGACTCGTTTAAATTGAAAATGCACCATTTGTTCGTGCGGGACAAACAAGTTCCATTTCTAAGGTCTTAACAGACGTCCATGAAAAATTTTGGCCATTTTTTTATCTGAATTTTCGGATGAAAAATTCATAGGTTATAGCACACGAAAATTGATAAAATCTGTCACTTTTTTTTTGGGGGGGGGGGAGAGGGGTTCGTTTGAACTTGAAAATGCACAATTTTTGTACGCGAGTGGAACAGGTTCCATTTCTAATGTCTTAAGAAACGTCCATAAAAATTATCGATCATTTGTTTGGAGATTTTCGGATAAAAAAATACATAGGTCAATAAAATTTGTCTTTGCCTACTTTGGGGCTTGTTTGAACTTGAAAATGCACCATTTTTACCTGCGGGACAAACTGGTTCCATTTATAAGGTCTTAACGGACGTTCATAAAATTTATTGGCCGTTTTGTTTTGTGATTTTTGGGAAGAAAAAAATCAATGGTCTATAGCACACGAAAATTGGTAAAATCCTCTTTTGCCTGCTTTGAGGCTCGTTTGAACTTGAAAATACACCTTTTTCCCCGCGGTACGAACTAGTTCCATTTCTAAGGTCTTAAGGACGACCATAAAAAAATTCAGTTATTTTATTTAGGAATTTTCTGGACAAAAAAAATTCATGAGTTATAACACACGAAAATCGATAAAATCTGCCTTTACTTGCTTTGGAGCTCGTTTGAACTTGAAAATGCACAATTTTTTCTCGCGGGATGAATTTGTTCCATTTCTAAAGACTAACGGACGTCCACGACAAATTTTGATCATTTTATTTCAAAATTTACAGAAAAAAAAAATTAATGGGCTATAACACACGAAAATTGATAAAATCTGCCTTTGTCTACTTTGGAAACAGTCGAACTTGAATATGCACCATTTTTCCATGCGGGACGAACTAGTTTCATTTCAAAGGTGAAAATGGAGGTCCATGCAAAATTTTAATTATTTTGTTTCAAGATAAAAAAAAATTCATTGGCTATTACACACGAAAGTTAGTAAAATCTGTCTTTGACTGCTTTGGGGCTCGTTTGAACTTTAAGGTCATAATGGACTTCCCTGAAAATTTTTTGTCATTTTATTTTGAGATTTTTGGATATAAAAAGATTCATGAATTATAACACACAAAAAATAGTAATTCTGTCTTTGTCTGCTTTGAGGCTCGTCTAAACTTGATAATCCATCCCATGCATGACAAACATGCTCCATTTATAAGGTCTTCATGGACGTCCATAAAAGATTTCGCTCTTTTTATTTTGTGATTTTTGAATTAAAAAAATTCATTGGTTATAGCACAAGAAAATCGGTAAAGTCTGTCTTTGCCTATTTTGAGCTCGTTTGAACTTGAAAATGAACTATTTTTCCCCGCAGGATGAAATGATTCCATTTCTAAGGTCTTAACAGACGTCCATGAAATTTTTTGGCTATTTGTTTTAGAATTTTCGGATTAAAAAAATTCATAGGTTATAGCACACGAAAAATGGTAAATTCTGTCTTTGCCTGCTTTGGGCTAGTTTGAACTTGAAAATGCACCATTTTCTCCGCGGAATGAACTAGTTCAATTTCTAAGGTCTTAATGGACGTCTATGAAAAATTTCATGCCATTTTATTTCGATATTTTTGAATTAAAAAAAATTCATGGGCTATAACACACGAGAATCTGTAAAATTTGTCTTTGCCTGCTTTGTGGCTTATTTGAACTTGAAAATGCATATTTTTCCCCGCGGGTTAAACTGGTTCCAATTCTGAAGTCTTAACAGATGTCCATGAAAATTTCGGTCATTATATTTTGAGATTTTCGGATAAAAAAATCCATGGGCTATAGCATATGAAAATTGGTAAAATCCTCTTTTACGTGCTATGAGGCTCGTTTGAACTTGAAAATACACCATTTCCCCCGCGGGACGAACTAGTTCCATTTCTAAAGTCTTAAGGACGGCCATAAAAAAATTCAGTCATTTTATTTAGAAATTTTTTGGATAAAAAAAATCATAGGTTATAACACACGAAAATCGATAAAATCTGCCTTTACTTGCTTTGGAGCTCGTTTGAACTTTAAAATGCACAATTTTTTTCTCGCGGGATGAATTTGTTCCATTTCTAAAGATTAACGGACGTCCATGACAAATTTTGGCCATTTTATTTCAAAATTTACAGAAAAAAAATTAATGGGCTATAACACACGAAAATTGATAAAATCTGCCTTTGTCTACTTTGGAAACAGTCGAACTTGAATATGCACCATTTTTCCATGTGGGACGAACTAGTTTCATTTCAAAGGTCAAACTGGAGGTCCATGCAAAATTTTAATTATTTTGTTTCAGGATTTCAAGATAAAAAAAAATTCATTGGCTATTGCACACGAAAGTTAGTAAAATCTGTCTTTGACTGCTTTGGGGCTCGTTTGAACTTTAAAATGCACAAATTTGCCCCCCGCAGGACGACATAGTTCCACTTCTAAGGTCATAATGGACGTCCCTGAAAATTTTTTGTCATTTTATTTTGAGATTTTTGGATATAAAAAGATTCATGAATTATAACACACAAAAAATAGTAATTCTGTCTTTGTCTGCTTTGAGGCTCGTCTAAACTTGATAATCCATCCCATGCATGACAAACATGCTCCATTTATAAGGTCTTAATGGACGTCCATAAAAGATTTCGCTCTTTTTATTTTGTGATTTTTGAATTAAAAAAATTCATTGGCTATAGCACACGAAAATCGGTAAAATCTGTCTTTGCCTATTTTGAGCTCGTTTGAACTTGAAAATTAACTATTTTTCCCCGCAGGACGAAATGATTCCATTTCTAAGGTCTTAACAGACGTACATGAGAAATTTTGGCTATTTGTTTTAGAATTTTCGGATTAAAAAAATTCATAGGTTATAGCACACGAAAAATGGTAAATTCTGTCTTTGCCTGCTTTGGGCTAATTTAAACTTGAAAATGCACCATTTTTTCCCGCGGAACGAACTAGTTCAATTTCTAAGGTCTTAATGGACGTCTATGAAAAGTTTCATGTCATTTTATTTCGGTATTTCCGGATTAAAAAAATTCATGGGCTATGACACACGAAAATCTGTAAAATTTGTCTTTGTCTGCTTTGTAGCTTATTTGAACTTGAAAATGCATATTTTTCTGCGCGGGTTAAACTGGTTTCAATTCTAAAGTCTTAACAGATATCCATGAAAATTTTGGTCATTTTATTTTGAGATTTTCGGATAAAAAAAAATCCATGGGCTATAGCATATGAAAATCGGTAAAATCCACTTTTGCGTGCTTTGAGGCTCGTTTGAACTTGAAAATACAACATTTTCCCCGCGGGACGAACTAGTTCCATTTCTAAGGTCTTAAGGACGGCCATAAAAAAATTCAGTCATTTTATTTAGGAATTTTCTGGATCAAAAAATTTCATAGGTTGTAACACACGAAAATCGATAAAATCTGTCTTTACTTGCTTTGGAGCTCGTTTGAACTTGAAAATGCATAACGCTGGATGAACTTGTTCCTTTTCTAAAGCCTAGCGGACGTCCATGACAAATTTTGGCCATTTTATTTCAAAATTTACAAAAAAAATAATTAATGGGTTATAGCATACGAAAATTGATAAAATCTGCCTTTGTGTACTTTAGAAACAGTTGAACTTGAATATGCACCATTTTTCCATGCGGGACGAACTAGTTTCATTTCAAAGGTGAAAATGGAGGTCCATGCAAAGTTTTAGATATTTTGTTTCTGGATTTCAAGATAAAAAAAATTCATTGGCTGTTGCACACGAACGTTCGTAAAATTTGTGTTTGACTGCTTTGGGACTCGTTTGAACTTTAGAATGCACAAATTTTCCCCCGCAGGACGACATAGTTCCATTTCTAAGGTCATAATGGACGTCCCTGAAAATTTTTTGTC
Organism: Solanum pennellii; assembly: GCF_001406875.1. Taxonomy (NCBI): domain Eukaryota; kingdom Viridiplantae; phylum Streptophyta; class Magnoliopsida; order Solanales; family Solanaceae; genus Solanum; species Solanum pennellii. Next base: position 861,444 of record NC_028637.1, on the reverse strand, counting down.
ATTTTATTTTGAGATTTTTGGATATAAAAAGATTCATGAACTTAACACACAAAAAATAGTAATTCTGTCTTTGTCTGCTTTGGGCTCGTCTAAACTTGAAAATCCATCATTTTCCCCTGCGAGACAACCATGCTCCATTTATAAGGTCTTAATGGACGTCCATAAAAGATTTCGCTCTTTTTATTTTGTGATTTTTGAATTAAAAAAATTCATTGGCTATAGCACACGAAAATCGTTAAAATCTGCCTTTGTCCACATTGGGCTCGTTTGAACTTGAAAATGAACTATTTTTCCCCGCGGGACGAAATGGTTACAATTTTAAGGTCTTAATAGACGTCCATGAAAAATTTTGGCTATTTGTTTTAGAATTTTCGGATTAAAAAAATTCATAGATTATAGCACACGAAAAATGGTAAATTCCATCTTTGCCTTCTTTGGGCTAGTTTGAACTTGAAAATACATCATTTTTTCCCACGGAACGAACTAGTTCAATTTCTAAGGTCTTAATGGACGTCTATGAAAAATTTCATGCCATTTCGTTTCGATATTTTCGAATTAAAAAAAAATTCATGGGCTATAGCACACGAAAATCGATAAAATCTGCCTTTACTTGCTTTGAAGCTCGTTGAACTTGAAAAAGCACAATTTTTTCTCGTGGGATGAATTTTTTCTGTTTCTAAAGACTAAATGACATCCATGAAAAATTTCGGTCATTTATTTCGAAATTTACAAAAAAAAATTAATGGGCTATAGCACACGAAAATTGATAAAATCTGCCTTTGTGTACTTTGAAAACAGTCGAACTTGAATACTACAAATTTTACCCCGCAGGACGACATAGTTCCATTTCAAGGTCATAATGGACGTCTCTGAAAAAATTTTGTCATTTTATTTTGAGATTTTTGGATATAAAAAGATTCATTAACTATAACACACAAAAAATAGTAATTCTGTCTTTGTCTGCTTCGGGGCTCGTCTAAACTTGAAAATCCATCATTTTCCTTGCGAGACAACCATGCTCCATTTATAAGGTCTTAATGGACATCCATAAAAGATTTCGCTCTTTTTATTTTGTGATTTTTGAATTAAAAAAATCATTGGCTATAGCACACGAAAATCGTTAAAATCTGCCTTTGTCTACATTGGGCTCGTTTGAACTTGAAAATGAACTATTTTTCCCCGCGGGACGAAATGGTTCAAATTCTAAAATCTTAACAGACGTCCATGAAAAATTTCGGCTATTTGTTTTAGAATTTTTGGATTAAAAAAATTCATAGATTATAGCACACGAAAAATGGTAAATTCTGTCTTTGCCTTCTTTGGGCTAGTTTGAACTTGAAAATGCACCATTTTTTCCCGCGGAACGAACTAGTTCAATTTCTAATGTCTTAATGGACGTCCATGAAAAATTTCATGCCATTTTGTTTCGATATTTCTGAATTAAAAAAAAATCCATGGGCTATAACACACGAAAATCTGTAAAAATCAGTCTTTGCCTGCTTTGTGACTTATTTGAACTTAAAAATACATATTTTTTTCCCACGGGTTAACTTGGTTCCAATTCTAAGGTCTTAACAGATGTCCATGAAAATTTTGGTCATTTTGTTTTGAGATTTTTCGGATAAAAAAAAATCCATGTGCTATAGCACATGAAAATTGGTAAAATCCTCTTTTGCCTGCTATGAGGCTCGTTGAATTTGAAAATACACCATTTCCCTCGGGTTACGAACTATTTCCATTTCTAAGGTTTTAAGGACGTCCATTAAAAAATTCAGTCATTTTGTTTAAGACTTTTCTGGATCAAAAAATATCATGGGTTATAACACACGAAAATCGATAAAATCTGCCTTTACTTGCTTTGAAGCTCGTTGAACTTGAAAAAACACAATTTTTTCTCGCGGGATGAATTTTTTCCGTTTCTAAAGACTAACTGACATCCATGAAAAATTTCGGTCATTTATTTCGAAATTTACAAAAAAAAATTAATGGGCTATAGCACACGAAAATTGATAAAATCTTACTTTTTCTACTTTGAAAACAGTCAAACTTGAATATGCACCATTTTCCATTCGTGACGAACTAGTTTCATTTCAAAGGTCAATATGGAGGTCCATGAAAATTTTTTTAGTTATTTTGTTTAAAGAATTCAAGATAAAAAAAAATTCATTGGCTATTGCACACTGAAGTTCGTAAAATCTGTCTTTGACTGCTTTGAGGCTCATTTGAACTTTAAAATACTACAAATTTTACCCCTCAGGACGACATAGTTCTATTTCTAGTCATAATGGACGTCTCTGAAAAATTTTTATCATTTTATTTTGAGATTTTTGGATATAAAAAGATTCATTAACTATAACACACAAAAAATAATAATTTTGTCTTTGTCTGCTTCGGGGCTCGTCTAAACTTGAAAATCCATCATTTTCCCTGCGAGACAACCATGCTCCATTTATAAGGTCTTAATGGACGTCCATAAAAGATTTCGCTCTTTTTATTTTGTGATTTTTGAATTAAAAAAATTCATTGGCTATAGCACACGAAAATCGTTAAAATCTGCCTTTGTCTACATTGGGCTCGTTTGAACTTGAAATTGAACTAATTTTCCCCGCGGGTCGAAATGGTTCCAATTCTAAAATCTTAACAGACGTCCATGAAAAATTTCGGCTATTTGTTTTAGAATTTTCGGATTAAAAAAATTCATAGATTATAGCACACGAAAAATGGTAAAATTCTGTCTTTGCCTTCTTTGGACTAGTTTGAACTTGAAAATGCACCATTTTTTCCCGCGGAACGAACTAGTTCAATTTCTAATGTCTTAATGGACGTCCATGAAAAATTTAATGCCATTTTGTTTCGATATTTCCGAATTAAAAAAAATCCCTGGGCTATAACACACGAAAATCTGTAAAAATCAGTCTTTGCCTGCTTTGCGGCTTATTTGAACTTAAAAATACATATTTTTTCCCACGGGTTAACTTGGTTCCAATTCTAAGGTCATAACAGATGTCCATGAAAATTTTGGTCATTTTGTTTTGAGATTTTCGGATTAAAAAAAATCCATGCGCTATAGCAAATGAAAATCGGTAAAATCTTCTTTTGCCTTCTATGAGGCTCGTTGAACTTGAAAATACACCATTTCCCCCGGGGGACGAACTAGTGCCATTTCTAAGGTGTTAAGGATGTCCATAAAAAAATTCAGCCATTTTATTTAGAAATTTTTCTGAATCAAAAAAATTAATAGGTTATAACACACGAAACTCGATAAAATCTGCCTTTACTTGCTTTGGAGCTCATTTGAACTTGGAATTGCACAATTTTTTTCGCTGGATGAACTTGTTCCTTTTCTAAAGTCTAACGGACGTTCATGACAAATTTTGGCCATTTTATTTTAAAATTAACAGAAAAAAAATTAATGGGCTATAGCAAATGAAAATTGATAAAATATGTCTTTGTTTACTTTGGGAACAGTCAAACTTGAATATGCACCATTTTTCCATGCGGGACGAACTTGTTTCATTTCAAAGGTCATAATGGAGGTCCATGAAAACTTTTAGTTATTTTGTTTCAGGATTTCAAGATAAAAAAAAATTATTGGCTATTGCACACGAAAGTTCATAAAATCTGTCTTTGACTGCTTTGGTGCTCGTTTGAACATTAAAATGCATAATTTTTCTCCCTCAGGATGACATGGTTCCATTTCTAAGGTCATAATGGACGTCCTTGAAAATTTTTTGTCATTTTATTTTGAGATTTTTTGATATAAAAAGATTCATGGGCTATACACACAAAAAATAGTAATTTTGTCTTTGTCTGCTTTGGGGCTCGTCTAAACTTGAAAATTTATCATTTTCCCTGCAAGACAAACTTGCTATATTTATAAGGTGTTAATGAATGTCCATAAAAGATTTCACTCTTTTTATTTTGTGATTTTTGAATTAAAAAAATTCATTGGCTATAACACATGAAAATCAGTAAAATCTGTCTTTGCCTACACTGGGCTCGTTTGAACTTGAAAATGAACTATTTTTCCCCGCGGGACGAAATGGTTCCATTTCTAAGGTCTTAACAGACGTCCATGAAAAATTTTGGCTATTTGTTTTAGAATTAAAAAAATTCATAGGTTATAGCACACGAAAATGGGTAAATTCTGCCTTTGCCTGCTTTGGGCTAGTTTGAACTTGAAAATGCACCATTTTCCCCCGCGGAACGAACTAGTTCAATTTCTAACGTCTTAATGGACGTCTACGAAAAATTTCATGCCATTTTATTTCGGTATTTTTGGATTAAATAAATTCATGGGCTATAACACACGAAAATATGTATAATCTGTCTTTACCTGCTTTGTGGCTTATTTGAACTTGAAAATGAATATTTTTCCCGCGGTTCAAGCTAGTTCCAATTCTAATGTCTTAACAGACTTCCATGAAAAATTCGGTCATTTTATTTTGAGATTTTCAAATAAAAAAAATCCATGGGCTATAGCACACGAAAATAGGTAAAATTCTCTTTTGCCTGCTTTGAGGCTCGTTTGAACTTGAAAATAAACCATTTTCCCCGCGGGACGAACTAGTTCAATTTCTAAGATCTTAAGGACGGCCATAAAAAAATTCAGTCATTTTATTTAGAAATTTTCTGGATCAAAAAAATTCATAGGTTATAACACACGAAAATCGATAAAATCTGCCTTTACTTGTTTTGGAGCTCGTATGAACTTGAAAAATGCACATTTTTTTTCTCGCGGAATGAATTTGTTCCATTTCTAAAGACAAACGGACGTCCATGACAAATTTTGGTCATTTTATTTTGAAATTTACAGAAAAAAATTAATGGGTTATAGCACACGAAAATTGATAAAATCTGCCTTTGTCTACTTTGGAAACAGTCGAACTTGAATATGCACCATTTTTCCATTCGGGACAAACTAGTTTTATTTCAAAGGTCAAAATGGAGGTCCATGCAAAATTTTAGTTATTTTGTTTCAGGATTTCAAGATAAAAAAAAATAAATTGGCTATTGCACACGAAAGTTCGTAAAATCTGCCTTTGACGGCTTTGGTGCTCGTTTGAACTTTAAAATGCATAATTTTTCCCCGCAAGACGACATAGTTCCATTTCTAAGGTCATAATGGACGTCCTTGAAAAATTTGTCATTTTATTTTGAGATTTTTGGATATAAAAAGATTCATGAACTATAACACACACACAAAAAATAGTAATTCTGACTTTGTCTGCTTTGGAGCTCGTCTAAACTTAATAATCCATCATTTTCCCCTGCGAGACAAACATGCTCCATTTATAAGCTCTTAATGGACATCCATAAAAGATTTCGCTCTTTTTATTTTGTGATTTTTGAATTAAAAAAATTCATTGGCTATAACACACGAAAATCTGTAAATTATCTTTGCCTATTTTGAGCTCGTTTGAACTTGAAAATGAACTATTTTTCCCCGCGGGACGAAATGGTTCCAATTCTAAGGTCTTAACAGACATATATGAAAATTTTCGGCTATTTCTTTTAGAATTTTCGGATTAAAAAAATTCATAGGTTATAGCACACGAAAAATGATAAATTCTGTCTTTGCCTTCTTTGGGCTAGTTTGAACTTGAAAATGCACCATTTTTACCCGCGGAACGAACTAGTTCAATTTCTAAGGTCTTAATGGACGTCCATGAAAAATTTCATGCCATTTTATTTCGATATTTTTGGATTAAAAAAATCAATGGGCTATAACACACGAAAATTTGTAAAATCTGTCTTTGCCTGCTTTGTGGCTTATTTGAACTTGAAAATGCATATTTTTCCCCGCGGGTTAACCTGGTTCCAATTCTAAGGTCTTAACATATGTCAATGAAAATTTCGTTCATTTTATTTTGAGATTTTCGGATCAAAAAAAATTCATGGGCTATAGCATATGAAAATCGGTAAAATCTTATTTTGCCTGCTATGAGGCTCGTTTGAACTTGAAAATACACCATTTTCCCCGCGGGACGAACTAGTTCAATTTCTAAGGTGTTAAGGACGTCCATAAAAAAATTCAGTCATTTTATTTAGGAATTTGATGGATAAAAAAATTCATGGTTTATAACACACGAAAATCGATAAAATCTGCCTTTACTTGCTTTGGAGCTCGTTTGAACTCGAAAATACCTAATTTTTTCTTGCGGGATGAACTTTTTCCTTTTCTAAAGTCTAACGGACGTCCATGACAAATTTTGGCCATTTTATTTCGAAATTTACAAAAAAAAAAGTTAATGGGCTATAACACACAAAAATTGATAAAATATGCCTTTGTCTACGTTGGAAACAGTCGAACTTGAATATGCACCATTTTTCCATGCGGGACGAACTTGTTTCATTTCAAAGGTCAAAATGGAGGTCCATGAAAAAATTTAGTTATTTTGTTTCAGGATTTCAAGATAAAAAATTTTTTATTGGCTATTGCACACGAAAGTTCGTAAAATTTGTCTTTGACTGCTTTGAGGCTCATTTGAACTTTAAAATACATAAATTTTTCCCCGCAGGACGACATGGTTCCATTTCTAAGGTTATAATGGACGTCCCTTAAATTTTTTTGTCATTTTCTTTTGAGATTTTTTGATATAAAAAGATTCATGGTCTATACACACAAAAAATAGTAATTCTGTCTTTGTCTGCTTTGAGGCTCGTCTAAACTTGAAAATTCATCATTTTCCCTGCAAGACAAACTTGCTCCATTTATAAGGTCTTAATGAATGTCTATAAAAGATTTCACTCTTTTTATTTTGTGATTTTTGAATTAAAAAAATTCATTGGCTATAACACATGAAAATCAGTAAAATTTGCCTTTGCCTACATTGGTCTCGTTTGAACTTGAAAATGAACTATTTTTCCCCGCGGGACGAAATGGTTCCATTTCTAAGTTCTTAACAGACGTCCATGAAAAATTTTGGCTACTTTTTTTAGAATTTTTTAATTAAAAAATTCATAGGTTATTGCACACGAAAAATGGTAAATTCTGCCTTTGCCTGCTTTGGGCTAGTTTGAACTTGAAAATGCACCATTTTTCCCCGCGAAACGAACTAGTTCAATTTCTAAGGTCTTAATGGACGTCTATGAAAAATTTCATGCCATTTTATTTCGGTATTTTTGGATTAAAAAATTCATGGGCTATAACACACGAAAATATGTATAATCTGTCTTTACCTGCTTTGTGGCTTATTTGAACTTGAAAATGAATATTTTTCGCCGCGGGTCAAACTAGTTCCAATTCTAAGGTCTTAACAGACGTCCATGAAAAATTCGATCATTTTATTTTGAGATTTTTGGATCAAAAAAATCCATGGGCTATAGCACACGAAAATAGGTAAAATCCTCTTTTGCCTTCTTTGAGGCTCGTTTGAACTTTAAAATACATCATTTTCCCCACGGGACGAACTAGTTCCATTTCTAAGGTCTTAAATACGGCCATAAAAAAATTCAATCATTTTTTAGGAATTTTCTGGATCAGGAAAATCGATAAAATCTGCCTTTACTTGTTTTGGAGCTCGTTTGAACTTGAAAAATGCACATTTTTTTCTCGCGGGATGAATTTGTTCCATTTCTAAAGACAAATGGACATCCATGACAAATTTTGGCCATTTATTTTGAAATTTACAGAAAAAAATTAATGGGCTATAGCACACGAAAATTGATAAAATATGTCTTTGTCTACTTTGGGAACAGTCGAACTTGAATATGCACCATTTTTCCATGCGGGACGAACTGGTTTCATTTCAAAGGTCAAAATGGAGGTCCATGCAAAATTTTAGTTATTTTGTTTCAGGATTTCAAGATAAAAAAAATACATTGGCATTGCACACGAAAGTTCGTAAAATCTGCCTTTGACGGCTTTGGTGCTCGTTTGAACTTTAAAATGCATAATTTTTCCCCGCAGGACGACATAGTTCCATTTCTAAGGTCATAATGACGTCCATAAAAAAATTCAATCATTTTATTTAGGAATTTTTTGGATCAAAAAAATCATAGGTTATAACACACGAAAATCGATAAAATCTGCCTTTACTTGCTTTAGAGCTCGTTTGAACTTGAAAAAGCACAATTTTTTCTCGCGGAATGAATTTGTTCCATTTCTAAAGACTAACGGACGTCCATGATAAGTTTCGGCCATTTTATTTCAAAATATACAGATAAAAAAAAATTAATTGGCTATAAAACACAAAAATCGATAAAATATGCCTTTGTCTACTTTGGTAACAGTCGAACTTGAATATGCACCATTTTTTCATGCGGGACGAACTTGTTTCATTGCAAAGGTCAAAATGGAGGTCCATGAAAATTTTTAGTTATTTTGTTTCATTATTAGCTATTGCACATGAAAGTTCGTAAAATATGTCTTTGACTGCTTTGTTGCTCGTTTGAACTTTAAAATGCAGAATTTTTCACCCGCAGGATGACATAATTCCATTTCTAAGGTCATAATGGACGTCCTTGAACATTTTTTGTCATTTTCTTTTGAGATTTTTTGATATAAAAAGATTCATGGGCTATAACACACAAAAAATAGTAATTCTGTCTTTGTCTGCTTTGGGGCTCGTCTCAACTTGAAAATTCATAATTTTTCCTGCGAGACAAACTTGCTCCATTTATAAGGTCTTAATGAATGTCCATAAAAGATTTCACTCTTTTTATTTTGTGATTTTTGAATTAAAAAAATTCATTGGCTATAACACATGAAAATCAGTAAAATCTGCCTTTGCCTACGTTGGGCTCCTTTGAACTTGAAAATGAACTATTTTTTCCCGCGGGACGAAATCGTTTTATTTCTAAGATCTTAACAGACGTCCATGAAAAATTTTGGCAATTTGTTTTAGAATTTTCGAATTATAAAAATTCATAGGTTATAGCATACGAAAAATGGTAAATTCTGCCTTTGCCTGCTTTGGACTAGTTTGACCTTGAAAATGCACCATTTTTTTCCGCAGAACGAACTAGTTCAATTTTTAAGGTCTTAATGGACGTCTATGAAAAATTTCATGCCATTTTATTTTGATATTTTCGGATAATTAAAATTCATGGGCTATACACGAAAATCTGTAAAATCTATCTTTGCCTGCTTTGTGGCTTAATTGAACTTGAAAATGAATATTTTTCTCCGCGGGTTAAACTGGTTCCAATTCTAAGGTCTTAGCAGACATCCATAAAAATTTCGGTCATTTTATTTTGAGATTTTCGGATAAAAAATATCTATGGGCTAATAGCACACGAAAATCGATAAAATCCTCTTTTGCCTTCTTTGATGCTCGTTTAAACTTGAAAATACACCATTTTCCCCGCGGGATGAACTAGTTTCATTTCTAAGGTCTTAAGGACAGCCATAAAAAAATTCAGTCGTTTTATTTAGAAATTTTCTGGATCAAAAAAATTCATGGGTTATAACACACAAAAATCGATAAAATCTGCCTTTACTTGCTTTGGAGCTCGTTTGAACTTGAAAATGCACAATTTTTTCTCGCTGGATGAACTTGTTCCTTTTCTTAAAGTCTAACAGACGTCCATGACAAATTTTGGCCATTTTATTTCAAAATTTACAAAAAAAAAATTAATGGGTTATAGCACACGAAAATTGGTAAAATCTGCCTTTGTGTACTTTAGAAACAGTCGAACTTGAATACGCACCATTATTCCATGCGGAACGACCTAGTTTCATTTCAAAGGTGAAAATGGATGTCCATGCAAAATTTTAGTTATTTTGTTTCAGGATTTCAAGTTAAAAGAAATTATTAGCTATTGCACACGAACGTTCGTAAAATCTGTCTTTGACTGCTTTGGAGCTTGTTTGAACTTTAAAATGCACAAATTTTCCCCCGCAGGACGACATAGTTCCATTTCTAAGGTCATAATGGGCGTCCCTGAAAATTTTTTGTCATTTTATTTTGAGATTTTTGGATATAAAAAGATTCATGAACTATAACACACAAAAAATAGTAATTTTGTCTTTGTCTGCTTCGGGGCTCGTCTAAACTTGAAAATGCATCATTTTCACTGCGAGACAAACTTGCTCAATTTATAAGGTCTTAATGGATCTCCATAAAAGATTTCACTCTTTTTATTTTGTGATTTTTGAATTAAACAAATTCATTGGCTATAGCATATGAAAATCAGAAAAATCTACCTTTGCCTACATTTGGCTCGTTTGAACTTGAAAATGAACTATTTTTCCCCGCGGGACGAAATGGTTCCATTTCTAAGGTCTTAACAGACGTCCATGAAAATTTTTGGCTATTTGTTTTAGAATTTTCGAATTTAAAAAATTCATAGGTTATAGCACACGAAAAATGGTAAATTCTGCCTTTGCCTGCTTTGGCTAGTTTTAACTTGAAAATGCATCATTTTTCCCTGCGGAACGAACTAGTTCAATTTCTAAGGTCTTAATGTACATCTATGAAAAATTTCATGCCTTTATTTCGGTATTTTTGGATTAAAAAAATTAATGGGCTATAACACACGAAAATATGTAAAAACTGTCTTTGCCTGCTTTGTGGCTTATTTGAACTTGAAAATGAATATTTTTTCCCGCGGATCAAACTGGTTCCAATTCTAAGGTCTTAACAGACGTCTATGAAAATTTTGTTCGTTTTATTTTGAGATTTTCGGATAAAAAAAATCCATGGTCTATAGCACAGAAAAATCGGTAAAATCCTCTTTTGCCTGCTTTGAGGCTCGTTTGAACTTGAAAATATCATTTTCCCCGCGGGACGAACTAGTTCCATTTCTAAGGTCTTAAGGACGGCCATAAAAAAATTCAGTCATTTTATTTAGAAATTTTCTGGATCAAAAAAATTCATGGGTTATAACACACGAAGATCGATAAAATCTGTCTTTACTTGCTTTGGACCTCGTTTGAACTTGAAAATGCATATTTTTTTCTCGCGGGATGAATTTGTTCCATTTCTAAATACTAACGGACGTCCATGATAAATTTTGGCCATTTTATTTCGAAATTTACAGAAAAAAATTAATGGGCTATAGCACACGAAAATTGATAAAATCTGCCTTTGTCTACTTTGGAAACAGTCGAACTTGAATATGCACCATTTTTCCATGCGAGACAAACTAGTTTCATTTCAAAGGTCAAAATGAAGGTCCATGCAAATTTTAGTTATTTTGTTTCAGGAATTCAAGATAAAAAAAATTATTGGCTATTGCACACGAACGTTCGTAAAATTTGTCTTTGACTGCTTTGGGGCTTATTTGAACTTTAAAATGCACAATTTTTCCTCGCAGGATGACATAGTTCCATTCTAAGGTCATAATGGACGTCCCTGAAAATTTTTTGCCATTTTATTTTGAGATTTTTGGATATAAAAAGATTCATGAACTATAACACACAAAAAATAGTAATTCTGTCTTTGTCTGCTTTGGGGCTCGTCTAAACTTGATAATCCATCATTTTCCCCTGCGAGACAAACATGCTCCATTTATAAGCTCTTAATGGACGTCCATAAAAGATTTCGCTCTTTTTATTTTGTGATTTTTGAATTAAAAAATTCATTGGCTATAACACACGAAAATCGGTAAACTGTCTTTGCCTATTTTGAGCTCGTTTGAACTTGAGAATGAACTATTTTTCCCCGCGGGACGAAATGGTTCCAATTCTAAGGTCTTAACAGACGTCCATGAAAAATTTCGGCTATTTATTTTAGAATTTTCGGATTTAAAAAAATTCATAGGTTTATAGCACACGAAAAATGGTAAATTCTGTCAATGCCTTCTTTGGGCTAGTTTGAACTTGCAAATGCATTATTTTTACCCGCTGGACGAACTAGTTCTATTTCTAAGGTCTTAATGGACGTCCATGAAAAATTTCATGCCATTTTATTTCGGTATTTCCGAATTAAAAAAAATTCATGGGCTATAACACATTAAAATCTGTAAAATCTGTCTTTGCCTGCTTTGTGTCTTATTTGAACTTGAAAATGCATATTTTTCCCCGCGGGTTAACCTGGTTCCAATTCTAAGGTCTTAACATATGTCAATGAAAATTTCGGTCATTTTCTTTTGAGATTTTCGGATAAAAAAAATCCATTGGCTATAGCATATGAAAATCGGTAAAATCCTCTTTTGCCTGCTATGAGGCTCGTTTGATCTTGAAAATACACCATTTTCCGCGCGGGACGAACTAGTTCAATTTCTAAGGTGTTAAGGATGTCCATAAAAAAGATCAGTCATTTTATTTAGGAATTTTCTGGATAAAAAAAACATAAAAATCGATAAAAATCAGCCTTTACTTGCTTTGGAGCTCGTTTGAACTCGAAAACACCCAATTTTTTTCTCGCGGGATGAACTTGTTCCTTTTCTAAAGTCTAACGAACGTCTATGACAAATTTTGGTCATTTTATTTCAAAATTTACAAAAAAAAAAAACTTAATGGGCTATAACACACAAAAATCGATAAAATATGCCTTTGTCTACTTTGGAAACAGTCGAACTTGAATATGCACCATTTTTCCATGCGGGGCGAACTTTTTTCATTTCAAAGGTCAAAATGAAGGTCCATGAAAAATTTAGTTATTTTGTTTCAGGATTTCAAGATAAAAATTTTTTTATTGGCTATTGCAAACGGAAGTTCGTAAAATCTGTCTTTGACTGCATTGGAGCTCGTTTGAACTTTAAAATGCATTAATTTTTCCCCGCAGGACGACATGGTTCCATTTCTAAGGTTATAATGGACGTCCCTAAAAAAATTTTGTCATTTTCTTTTGAGATTTTTTGATATAAAAAGATTCATGGGCTATAACACACAAAAAATAGTAATTCTGTCTTTGTCTACTTTGAGACTCGTCTAAACATGAAAATACATCATTTTCCTCTGCGAGACAAACATGCTCCATTTATAAGGTCTTAATGGACGTCCATAAAAGATTTTGCTCTTTTTATTTTGTGATTTTTGAATTAAAAAAATCCATTGGCTATAGCACACGAAAATCGATAAAAACTGACTTTGTCTAGATTGGGTTCGTTTGAACTTGAAAATGAACTATTTTTCTCCGTGGGACGAAATGGTTCCAATTCTAAGGTCTTAACAAACGTCCATGAAAAATTTCGGCTATTTCTTTTAGAATTTTTGAATTAAAAAAATTCATAGGTTATAGCACACGAAAAATGGTAAATTCTGTCTTTGCCTTCTTTGGGCTAGTTTGAACTTGAAAATGCACCATTTTTCCCCGCGAAACAAACTAGTTCAATTTCTAAGGTCTTAATAGACGTCCATGAAAAATTTCATGCCATTTTATTTCGATATTTCCAAATTAAAAAATACATGGGCTATAACACACGAAAGTCTGTAAAATTTGTCTTTGCCTGCTTTGTGGCTTATTTAAACTTGAAAATACATATTTTTTCCTGCCTGTTAAACTCGTTCCAATTCTAAGGTCTTAAAAGATGTCCATAAAAATTTCGGTCATTTTGTTTTGAGATTTTCGGATCAAAATAATCCATGCGCTATAGCACATGAAAATCGGTAAAATCCTCTTTTGCCTGCTATGAGGCTCGTTGAACTTGAAAATACACCATTTCCCCCGGGGGACGAACTATTTCCATTTCTAAGGTGTTAAGGACGTCCATAAAAAAAATTCAGTCATTTTATTTAGGAATTTTCTGGATCAAAAAAATTAATGGGTTATGACACATGAAAAACGGATGCATTTTCAAGTTCAAACAAGCCTCAAAGCAGGTAAACACATATTTTTGCAATTTTTGTGTGTTATAGTACATAAAATTTTTGTGATCCGAAATACCCCAAAACAAAATGGCCAAAAATTTTCTTGGAAGTCCTTTAAGACATTGTCAATGTATCCAATAGTCCCGCGGGAAAAATGGACGCATTTTCAGTTTCAAACGAGCAACAAAGTAGGTGAACACAAATTTTACCAATTTTTGTGTGCAATATAGTTCATGGAATTTTTGTGATACGGAATTTCCTAAACAAAATGGCTGAAATTTTTCGTGAAGTCCTTTAAGATGTTGGCAATGTATCTCGTTCGTCCCGCGGGAAAAACAGACGAATTTTCAAGTTCAAACGAGCCCAAAGTAAGTAAAGAAAATTTTTAGCCGATTTTCATATGCTATAGTACATGAAATTTTTGTGATCCGAAATTTTTAAAAAAGTAGCCAAAATTTTTCGTGGACGTCTGTTAAGACGTTGACAATGTATCTAGTTCGTCCAGTGGGGAAAACAGACGCAATTTCAAGTTCAAACGAGCCCTAAATCAGGTAAACACAGATCTTATCAATTTTTGTGTGCTATTGTCCATAGAATTTTTGTGATCCAAAATTTTCGAAAGAAAATGACCGAAATTATTCGTGGACGTAAGTTAAGATGTTTGCAATGTATTCAGTTCGTCCTGCAGGAAAAATTGGCGCATTTTCAAGTTCAAACGAGCCCTAAAGCAGGTTAACACAGATTTTATCGACTTTTGTGTGCTATAGTCTATGAAATTTTTGTAATCAAAATCCCTGAAATTTTTGTAATCAAAATCCCCGAAATTTTCGTAAACGTCCTTGAAGATGTTGGCAATATTCATTTCGTCCCTCAGGGCATTTTCAAGTTTAAATGAGTCCCAAAACAGGTAAACGCAAATTTTATCAATTTTTATGTGCTATAGTCCATAAAAATTTTATGATCAAAAATTTACGAAACAACATAACCGAAAAATCGTATACTAACACTCACAAAAAAAAAAGGCATAGATCATATAGTCATATATATAGTTATAGTTCACCAGGCTATTTTAGATGGTCCTAAAAAATATTGGGTTACCATATTTAGAAAAATTCATGAACTAACATACACGAAAACTATCTTTTTTCTTATTATTTTTTTTCTTTTTCTAAATCATTTTTGTATTTATTCATAAAAATGATTGACCTTATGTTTATCCATACCTTTGAAAAAATATCAAATCTATCTACTCAGATCAAAACGTTGTCGTTTTAGCTTCATTTTCTACTTCTAAAGTATCTCTATAAAGAAAAATCAGAATCACAAAGAACTAAAAATCTTCACTCTCTCACTTCAATTCACTTTTTAAATCCAATCAAAGCAATGATTCTACAAACTACAATCAATTCTTTCACATTTTCATCTCAACCCATTTCAAGAAACAGTTTATTCTTTAAAAATCTGACCTTTTTCACCTCTCCTTTGTTACCCAAATCTTTTTTACCCAGTCTTGATTACAGATTCTATTTGGGTAACAAAAGGAGCTCATTGAGTGTTTCTAGTGCCAAAACTGGGTCAAAAACCACTCATGCTACTTTGCTTGAAGCTCCTGTCTTGTGGGTTGGTAGAGTTTGTGTATTTTATGCTCTTTTGAAAGCTGGTTTAGCTGGATCTCCTTCTAATCCTCTTGTTTCAGGTATTCTTGTTTTGTTTTACATCAAAATGGGATATGGTTGTCTTCTTTTTTCTTTTATGTGGGGAAGTGTGGTATTTGAGTCTTTAGTTTTGATTTGTAATGTGTAAATGAGAAATGGGGTTGTTTTAGTTATTTGGGAAATGTGGTGTTTGAGTCTTTTAGCTTGAGTAGTAATGTGTATATGAGATTGGGGTTGTTTTTTTATGTGGAAAGTTTGAGTCTTTAGCTTGATTTGTGATGTGTTAATGATAAGGGATTGTTTTGTTTGTATGGAAACTGTGGTTTTTGAGTCTTTTAGCTTGATTTGTTTGTGTTTTGGTTGTAGATTTATCAAGGATGAGGAGATGGGGTTTGTTTTCTTGTAGTGGGAAAGTATGCATTTGAGTCTCTAGCTTGATTTGTAATGTCTTAATGAGAATGAGGTTGTTTTTGTTATTTGGAAACTGTGGTTTTTGAGTCTTTTAGCTTGATTTGTTGTGTGTGTGTTGGTTGTAGATTTATCAAGAATGGGAAATAGGGTTGTTTCATATGTGGGGAAGTATGGTATTCGAGTCTTTAGCTCGACTTGTGATGTGTTAATGAGAATGATGCTGTTTTGTTTATTTAGGAACTGTGGTTTTTGAGTCTTTGAGCTTGATTAGTTATGTGTGTTGGTTGAAGATTTATCTAGAATGGGAAAGGGGGTTGTTTTCTTATGTAGGGAAGTATGTTATTTGAGTGTTTAGCTAGATTTGAATGTGTTAATGAGAAATGGGGTTGTTTTGTTTATTTAGGAACTGTGGTGTTTTGAAGCTTTGATTTGTTGTGTTTTGGTTGTAGATTTGGAGAATGATGGGAATGCTGAATTGGGTTTTGCCAAATGGTTTGAAGAGTTGCAAAGCAAACCAGGTTTGTGGAGTGTTCTTCGGTACATCTGCATTTGTTTGTGCTTTAGAAATGAAGGATTATATTGAATGAGATAATGTATTGATATGCTGATGAACAACTTTTGACTAGAAAATAATAATGGCTTTGTAGAAAGTTCGAGAAGTTCTTCTTTTCTTGTTTTTGATTTTTGCCGCAAGTTATTGGAGTATTACTTACATAACAAACTGTTTAATCAATGTTCCGAAGTTACAGACTAGTTTAGGAAAACAAAGGTATTAGTAGGACATGAACCATATATCTATCAACTGTGGGGGTTTTAGGTCTCAAGCCTCAACTTCAAATTCTTTAAGAGCAGCGGAAGATTTAGAAGTTTCATTAAATTCAAAATATTACGAAGTAAACACATGAAGAAGCCAAGGAGATTCAACATCTAATATATATACATAACTGATAATTTCAACCTTCTATATACAATGTAGATTATAGGTTTACGCCCCTCCAGCTCTGCCCCTGCCTAAGAGCTTGGTTGCTATTGAATATATCTCCCTCCTTGGCTCCTCTCTCCGCTCACTCCTGTAGAGTAGGTTGGATCAGAATTACACTAGTTGAGTTAAGCTAAGCCCTTGTTTACTTAGTCATTGTTGTTTTTTTCTTTGGATTAGAATAAGTAGGTTCCTTTTGGAAAATACCGAGAAAATGTGTGAGATCACCTTGCAGAAACATTTATTGCCATAGGACACTAATTTCCGTCTCCTTTTTCACTCTTTGGATGAAAGCAGTTAGTCTTGGACTACACATACATATTTGTATTTTTCTCCATTTGCTTACTTCAATAAATCCCATAGCTTTATTTTTGCTTAAAGCCCCAGTGGATCTTAGAGCGCTTTGTGCTTTTCGCCGTCTCATTTACATGTAAATGTAGTTGCTGCTTATCTTCAGTCCATTTATTCTTTCCGAACACTGCTTCCAAATACAGCTGCTTCCAAATACAGCTGCTTCGTAAGCAGACAAATTTAATGATATTCTTGTTCTTGTATTTACAGAGAAGGAAGCTACTGACAGAAGGAAATTAGTGAGCAAATGGCATCCTACCACCAAGGGGACCTTACGTCGAAATTACAGGGTACCGTCCAAACCTGAAGGAAAGCGCCTTCTCAAGTCCATTGCTTCCTTGCTATCAGATGATGACCACTTCAGAGATGCCACTTCTCACAAGGTAATGAGAGCTTTAAAATTTTCTCGTTTGGCGCTTTGCATAACGAGTATTTCTGAATATGAGCATGTATCTTTGTTCAACATCTCCTAAGAAGTATTTACTGTTTGTTTTCTCCAGGGTTGTCAGATTAGGAGGGAAAGTGCTCATGGAGAAAGTGTCTGTTGCAACAACGTTCGAGCATTGTTTGATGAGCTCCCTACGCCACACCTTATTGTCGAGATCACTCCTTTCCCAGCTGGTCCTTTAACAGAAACTGACTATGCTAAGGCTGAAAAACTAGAGAGGGTACTTAGATCAGGTCCTTCTGTCTGATTAAAGAGTGTCATGTTAAACTCCTTTTTGTATGTATTTCTTCTCTTTGTACATAAGCAAGAGATATTTGTGCAATGGTCCTACTCTTCAGAATCAAACTAAATCAAGAAAACATTTACTTATGCTTTATTTCCCAGGCTTATCCTTTCTCCCATTTCTCAATTTCATAGTGACAAAAGATCAAAGAACTTGTGTGAACATGTTTTCTTCCACATGAAACTTTAGATGGTGCTGAGCCTATGTAATCAGTGGTCTAGATTGAAAAAATTGTGGTAGTTGGAAGTCTAAAGATATGCTTGGCCACCTGAGCTTCAGTCTGCGTGGTAAGAGATCGATGCACGATATGTGGTTTAGACACATGTCACGAGTTTGAATTCCATCGCATGCTGCACCAACTAGCCAATGGAAATTTCTTCATTATTAAAAAAAAAAGTACAAAAAGAGGTTCTCATGAGAAGTCCAGCATAGTGAAGATCTTTGAGTAGTGCAATGGATGAGTTGTTCCTTAACCAAATGTTTTGAATTCGAGCTTTGATATGAAAAAATTCTCAATAGAGAGCACTTCCCCCATTGGGGCGCTATGTGGCATTAATACATATTAGCTGGACTCCAATGCAGATATCAGACACCAGAGTATAGAAAAAACAGAACAAAACAAAAAAAAAGGATTGATGGCAAGCTTCTTCTCTGCATTTACTTGAAAAAGCCTTACTAAACTCATTATCAAACGTTGTAGTATTAATTCTAGTACAACTTATACAAGAGATGAACTTGTATTAGCAATATGAGAATAAAAGTTTATGTAAACACTAAAATGCCCATAAATTGAGGTTTATCTATATCAATCAGTGTACTAGTACTTACTGTGCTAGTGCATCATTCCCTACCCACCCCAAACTCCTTCAACAAGTTGGCACCAAGCAAGTATATGCATATCCTAAATACATTGCTTTTCCAGTAAAATATATCTATCAGAAAGCATTTTCTGCAGTACAAGGAGAATTGAAGGGGTTGGATACTGTCTCTATGACCCCCAATAAGAAAAATTGCATATTAAGCATCATCACTGATGCATTGACAGCATAGAATTCTACTTTAAGGCTTTAGAGGGGGTAGGGGGTGGAATCAACACGAAGGTCTATAGTTTGAATCATTTAACTCCAACAGAGGCCATCAAGTCTTCATATTCAGGATCATTCTCTTGCTTTTCTGCCATTGCTGGATTACCACCAGGATGAGGATGTCGAGGGACTGATGTGGGTGAGAAGGGGTCATATATTTGATGTGCTCCAGCGGAGCTAGAGGCAGGCCTACCATGACGGAGGAAGACATTGTTGGGAGCCTCAAAGTTCTGTGGTCTAAGCATGGAATTTGGATTATTTTGCTCAAGAGGCATGGAGTTCACTCTAGGAGGGAAAGAACCTACATGATTTGGAGCTGGCCTAAAGTTCATAGGTTGCATTTGAGGGACAGTAGGTGAAGCTATACCCTGATTTGAAAATGTCGGATGCCTAAATTGAGGGAGAGGGCCAGCAGGTCCTCGAGCAAAATCAAGTGACATAGGTGGTCCTGACTGACTAATCTGATTGCTTAATTGGGGTCTTTGAAATCCTTGAATGACAGGTGGGGGATTTGGATTGTCTATTGCTGGTCGTAGATGAGGGCGCATCATTTGGTTTGAAGGTGTACGGTCCTGAGATCCAAATTGACTAATTAGCCTGGAAGCGGCTGGATTCTGTGAATGGTGAGGCTGGAATGTAAAATCGTTACTGGGCTGCAGTGGCTTTGGAGTTATAAAGGAAGTAGGCCTCATAGAATTCATATTAAGAGAACTTACAGGAATTGGATTAGGTGAGAGACTTGGATTGATTGGTTGTCCACTAGACACAGAGTGGTTCAAGAAATGTGCAGGGGTAGATCCTGAAGATGGACGCAATGGAGGAGGCATATGTGCTGATGGAACTGGTCCAGATGATTGGGGTGCTAAATTATGGCCCTGGAAAACATCAACATGCAGAGCTGCAGAGACACCCATTGGGCGTGAAGCAAGATGATGACTTCCTTGAGGGGAAACTGTGGGGGGAGCCATGACAATCATGTTGCTTGGACCTTGACCTGTCTGGTTGTTCCATGGTGACTGTGACCATCCAGGGGGGTTCCCAGCTGGGTTCAATGGTCGATCTGGATATGCTGTAGGAGGGACAGACTGAGGCAATGAAGACATTGCTGGTCTGACAACTTGCGGAAACCCTGTTGGACTCGGTTGGCCCTGAGAAAATTGAGGTGGAGTCATATTGGATTGAGGTGGTGTAGATCCTAAAGATGGTATAGGATGTCTAAGTCCACCAATTTGTCCAAAATGAGAGGAAGGCATATATGGCTGCTGCATTAGTGGTGCCTGTGGGCTAGAGTGAACAAAAGGGTTTCGAGGAACTGAACCAAAACCATCTTGCATACCATGTGGTGGACCAAAGGGTGAGGATGTATTTGACAGGTTGGTAGGTGAAGGTGATACTTGGTGAGTGTTGCTGACCAAGGATGCTGAAGACATCCCGGAGTTAGCGGGTCCTGGAAATCGAGGTACTGGATTCTGAGATGTCGGTCCAGGAAACCATTGCCCTTGGTATGGCTGGAAATGACTTTGAAGTTGAGCAGGTTGTGCTCCAAAACCTGGTTGAGCCATCCCTTCCACAGGAGGAGTGAGGCCAGGTGTTGTTTCAACGGAAATAGATTCTCCATCACCTGAAGCTTTTGTGGTTGTGGCCGCAGGAGTCATCTGAGAACCAAATGGAACACTTAACTTTATGACACACACAAAAAAAAAAAAAAAAAAAAAGAGATACTGAATTGCCGCATTGGTATTCACAGTAAAACCAAGTAGAACATCATAGTACTGTGTACTTACTGAAGCTGGGGTAACCAGAAGTTCAATTAAAGCAACTGCAGCATCAACCTTTTCATACGTCTCAGCTGATACTTGGACATGCATTTCCTCAAAAGCACTAGAGTCATTTTCACCAGAGGTAACTTCTACCTGGGGAAGGATTAAAACACACGTCAATTTTCAAGAAATCAAGGTGAACAACAGGTATATGTTGTTGCAGCTCATACAGGAGGCTTGACAATCCAGACATGATGATCTAATACTAGGAGCAAGTAGAACATAGATTGCATATAAACTACATTTTATAGGTGTCTCTAGCCTAGTCTACAACAACATATCCAGCGTGATCCCATAAATGGGCCCTGGGGAGGGTGGGGTGTACGCAGACCTTACCCCTACCTTGGTAAGGTAGAAAGACTTTCAGACAAGACATTCGGCTCGAGGAAAGCATTCAAAACAGGTTTGAGAAATACCAAGAGTGCAAAGCTATAACCAGAGTATTGATCATCAGCAATTGTACAATTATATGACACACTGAATATAAATATACACGATGGATTGAATGGACTTTACCTTCTCTCCAGTATCTGCTTTAATACCATAAACCTTCACTTGAGCTCCAGTTTCCTGGTTTTCAATACAATCAGAAACACTCGGTGTTGACCAGGAACACTATTTTACTATGCAATCAACTAAAATATGTAGAACTTTAAGGTCTTGGATGCTAGAAACAATTACCTTTTCCAGTTGCTTATGAGCAGGACCAAAAATCAAACCAATGAAATTGTACCCGGGATGTTCTTTGATCTGCATTGAGAACAAATAGAGATGCCTCATGAGGATCTATCACTTCCCCTTTTAGTGATAAGACGGATATTCTTACTCCGTGTCAGTAGTAACAGATGGAATATGTCATGTCTCTTGATTAATATTTAATATGCTTTCAGATTTTTGTGCTTGTATCATACAGCTTGACCTTCTAAAAGGACAAGAAAGTCAGTAATAAAATAATGGCATGGCTCTTAATTACTATATGCCACAGTTTTAAGTTT
Organism: Solanum pennellii; assembly: GCF_001406875.1. Taxonomy (NCBI): domain Eukaryota; kingdom Viridiplantae; phylum Streptophyta; class Magnoliopsida; order Solanales; family Solanaceae; genus Solanum; species Solanum pennellii. The sequence continues at coordinate 839,718 of NC_028637.1, read as the reverse complement.
GTGTCATATAGCTTGACCTTAAAAAGCAAAAGAATTGTACCAAAAAAGAGGTCAGACAGTTTCCATCTGCATGATTTACACTGAAGAACTCGCAGGAGTCACTTAAAGAAGAATCAAAAAAAGAAATCATTTATAGGTTGTATTTAGGAATATATCACAATTGTTCTACTTTATCTGGATACCGAGTACAGGTTACAGTTTGAAATACACATGGACATGAGATACTTAGCCAGGTGAATACCCTGAACTAACTTGAGCTAAATTTCCCTGTTAAACAGTAAAACATGGCTTATAACTAAATCAAATCATTAAAACCCTTAAAACATAAACTAAGAAACACCTAGCTTGTGGCAATCAGAATCAGTATATAATAAAAGACATGACAATGAATAAGTGCACATCTGCCATTTCATATCTAAACCTACTCTTTTTTAATGTGGAAACATAGATTGGTGGGAGGAGAACGACAGCTAATAACAATTTTCTCCATAAGTCTCCGTTAATCCATAGTTTGTCTAACTTGTTTTGCTAGGCCAGGCCATCATTCTCATTGATATCAACACATATTCAAGTCTTGTAAGAATATAAATGTAGTTAACAGAGTCGTAATTTTAAAGCCGAGGAGAAGTGTAATCCAATACAATACAGATGATCCTTAATCTTGTTCCAGTTGATAAGAATTCTAAAATTTAAGGAATCAACTCACAGAACCCAACGGGAGAACTATTGGAACAAGAAAAAAAGAGAAAGAGCACAAAGTGCCTAAAACTGGTTTAACTTACAGGTACTGGAATTTTTGCCTCCTTTGGTAAAGGCTTATATCCAGCAGGTGGCTTATAACTGGGATTCAGTTTTAAAATCTCCCCTGGACATGAATAAAAACAGATAAGATGTATGGTGTATTTGATAATGGAAGAGTAAAAGTCAGTGACTCAAGGGATCAATCATAACATACCAATGATTTCCCGTTTTTCATGTTCCAGTGATCTCACATTCTACATCCACAGAAGACATCGTCAGCTTTAGAAGCTAACGCAAGCAAAATTCGCAACTAAAGATCTTAATGATTTAATTTACCTCATCATTAGGTTGATGATCTGAAGACTCGTGATGTTTAGCAGGAGAGGCTAATAATGAGTCTTTGCTGCCTTCTCCCTCCAAACCCCTAGAACTCAGTAGTTGTGTTATTTGATCCACACGACTCTGCCCAAAATTTGTAAGGCAGCAATATCACTTAGTGGCACCTGGAGTAGGAAATTAATAAAAGCCATTCACACAGAATTACACCGTCTTTTATGACCGACAAAGGGAAAGCCACCAAGCCATACTCCATCAGGGGAGGGGGAGGGGGGGGGGGGTTGATAGAGTTATGAAGTTCTTCAAGAAACGATCAAACTGAAAACAACAAGAAAACCATGGATTCCAGACTAGGATGATTCTCATGTCGCACAAATATATATGAATGTAATTAAGGTTTATTTCTGCGTTGCTCGAACTACCCTAAAATGTTTGCTGCACCCATGTCAAGTCCTCCAAATATGCACTACTTTTGACGGATCTGCCATGCACCCGTCAACATTTTTGAAGAGAACGAGCAACATACTTTATTTTCAGCTGTTTGATCAATGTAACATAATGTGTATACATATTGCATATAGACGCATGTAAATGTGCAGTTACACATAACCTAACATGGTAAAACAAAACTTCAATGACTGTTTTGGAGTGCTTTTGTCCATTTTGCGGATTTCTAAAAGAAAGGCATGCCCTGTTACGATTCTCTGTATCTATATGAGAAACACATGCATAGATTTAATATTAAGGATCACAAAACATAAAGCGCACAAAAGGTTGTGTAATCTCAACACGTCCCTACGATGTTGAGTTTGGAACTAATGTCAGATTGTTTTCTTCTAATGAAGAATATAAAGGTCATTTCTTTCTGATGCAAGAAATTATAAAGGAACTTAAAAACAAAAAAAAAAACAATATATATTTCTCAATTTCAAGACAAAGCTTAAAAAAGAAGAGAAAATGTAAATAGGTATATATTGCAAAACATTCTAAAGCACCTGATATGCCAATGCTCTTGCTTTTCTGACAGTAGTATCTTGAGTGAGATCAGGGCCCCATTTAGTTTTCCTTTGCACCTGTTTAGTGCTATCTTCATTTACAGAATCACTAGCTTCTTTTTTTCCTACTCGAAATACCGGAACCAATGAACCTGCTAACTTGTTCTTTGGTATCACAAATCCAGTTTTATTGGCAAACATAGATATCTTTGGGCCACTCAATGGTGTTGCAGATGAAGCTGCCGTCTGAATGCGGCTAGATGCCTGCTCAAGTTTTGTGCTCATGTTTACTTTTAAGAACACCCAGTACTCGGTATATCAACACCTGCATCAAGAAATCAATCCAATGCGATTCATAAGCCAATTGAAAACAAACAAATGATTCAAGAAAAAAACATTAAAATCTAAGTAACTTATCTAACATTGTATCCAATTCTGACAGTAAGTAATTAAACCATTAGATAGCGAAATCAACAGAGATTAGTTCAACAGCTCACAGACACAAAACATAGGCAGCTATTTGAAACTCCACCCAATACCACCAAATTAAGCTAGTAAAAGCTACATTATAACTACTGCTTGTGCTATTACTACACGTACAAGGAAAAACACTTTTTCCCCTTCTAGCAGATAGATATTACAACATATAAGAGCTCTTCATCCTTTTACAACATAAGGAGCTCTTTACGATTCCGTAGCTAGTAAATCTTTGAGAAAAAAAAACTAAAATGAATATGAGGCAGGTCATCAGTACACTTTAGGCCTTAACGAATCTTTGATTAAGTTTTACCTTGAGCACATAACTGCCACAATATAGGCAAAGTCAGGAGAATAAGAAACATGAAACAAACCAATAATTAATGGACCAAGTGAAGTGCATCGAGGACAGGAATGGAGAACTATTACATATTGTTTCATTTGTTTTGTTTATTTTACTATTTGCGGTAGATTACATTCATTTTGAGCCAATTGTCTACTGTAAATAGTCTCTCTACCCCACAAAGTTGTGGACTAGGGTAAGGTCTGCGAACATTCTACCCTCCCCAGGCCGACTTGTGGGATTAACATTGGGAATATTGTTGCTTTCAGATCTAAGCCTTGACACCTCTTTGTGTTTGTGCGTATATATAAAATTTCTTTTTTTTATAACTCAAAGACCGAAGTTCAAGCTGAAATAAGAATAATGTGCACACCAATTCTCTGCAAATCTTCACAATCTTGTTTCTTCAGATACATTTTTTAAAAACAGAAAAATGCACATAGACATGAGCTTACAATGATGATGATGTTTGAATAAATAGTATGCACATAACTAATTACAGAATTGAGAACAGAATGACCCCTGATTTTCTACTATAACTGCTATAAAACCCTAACTTCAGAAGATACTCCTAAATAGACATAAACCTCAAAACAAACATTTAAAAATTTGAACACCCTAATGTCAGTGTTGTAGCATGTATGGCCAAGTACTTTGGAAGATTAACTGTTTGTGCTTGGGAAATTAATTTGAAAAGCACTTTTGTCAATATAAGAGCAGACCAAGGTACCAAAGTGCTTCTTCAAGGGAAAGACCGTTTTTTCAGCTTCTACTACTAGTCACAAACACTTAAGTATTCCCTAAAAGCTTGGTCAAATATCTTCTACCCTCTAAAATAAGCACTTCAAAAAAAGGAACTTTTGGCTTCCCAGAAGCTTGGCCAAACATGCTATAAATCTAGTGTGCATGCATAATTCTTTTTTTGTTTTGTTTTGTTTTGTTTTCCCCAAAGTTACATAGCAAACAACTCTTCATGAACAGATGGGGATATTAGGATAGACTGTATCATCCATCAACTAATCCCCATCAAACAGATTGTTATATCACAAACTGAACTTCCCACTTTCCTCATCCACAACTTTAAAACTTTCATTTTCCATACCAAACCCCCAAATCATTTCACACAGAAAGGAAACAACATACTTTGGAAATAGCACAAGAACAACAACTGGAGTCCAGTGTAAGCAAACCTTACCCCTACTTCGTGGGATGTAGAGAGGTTGTTTCCGAAACACCCTTGGCTCAGAAAATATGTCAATTAATAATGAAATCACTACAGAGCATTCAGAAAAAAGGAAACAAAACTACAGCGCTTGAACTGAACTTTTCCAGCAAAATCTACAACATCCCATTTCACACAGAAAGAAAACAGCAATATTCAACAACAGCACAACAACAAAAAACTGAATCTTGAAATGTATAACAACAAAACCAACCATAACCCCTCAAATAAAAACCTTAAAATGAAAACCCCATGTCATTTTTTGCACCAAAACGCAGGAAAAAACACATTTTTTTACCAAGAGAATCGCTAGAAATGTACTCTGAGGATTTTGGATGAATCTTGTATGAGAATTGAAGCTTGAATGATATGATGAGTAACGAGCAAAAGACGCTGGGTTTTTTTGGGGGTTAATGGAAGAGGGTTTATGATTCTATTGGTCCATTTTTTTTGTTTTATTTTTTATAACTAGTAAAATTACGAATTTAATATTACACAATTTATAAAATAATACTTAAAATCGATCGTTCATTAACAAACATTTATAATGTAAAAGAAAAATAAAAATTATTATATCTTAATATTTATCCTTAATAACATAAGCATAAATTAATGACTGTAAAAATACATATCAGTATCTGTAATATAAGCAATGATGTCAGTCAGTCATTCGAGATGAGACCGTGAAGAAGAAGAGGAGGTTCAAATTTTTTATTGTTTTAAAATGAGAGGAAACCCTTCTATTTATAGACAGTAAAAGGTAGTGTGAACAAATATTTATTGTGTCTTATCGGAAACGTTACAACTATTTAGAAAAATTACAACCCTTCGAAAATGCCACAACCTTTCATTAAAAGTCACACTTTTCATAAAAGTTGAAACTCTTCATTAAAGTCGTAACTTTTCATAAAAGTCGCAACTTTTCATAAAAGTCGCAACTTTTCATAAAAGTCGCAACTCTTCGTTCGCAACTTTTCATGAAAGAGGAAGGCTAGTTTTGAAAATGAATAAATTAAAAATGAATTCTTGTTTGTGGTGGCGCCATATGGACAGGCCTACGGTTCTCTTTTATATAAATATATGATATGATATGGTGTTCAGTTAGTTTAAGCACACCCCGATTAATTTCATATGGTCATCTTTCACGAGCAACACGGACTACAAGGTTGCTTAAATATGGACAAAGATTTTGTTGAAGTGATAACTATAGTTTAATTATGTGGTATTTTCGATTAGAATCTAATTTTGTCACTCCATAAAGCGAATATTGAACATGAGATGGAAATTTAAAAATATTAATCTCATGACTCTCATCCAATTTTCCAAATATAATAAACAATTACCTTCATGTGAAATTTTTTACTCGAATTGTGATTTAACCGTTGCTCGAAGAGAATATTAAACACCACAACATTATCCAAACATAATTAACAATTCAATTCCTATGGTAGGAAAAGGTTTTATTGTGCTTCGAAATAACTTAATTGATATGGAAGGTGGTGGGATCGATCTTCTCTCAACGACCTCTAAATTGAGTTTTTAAGCTTAGAATTTACCTAATGCAATTCAAAAATCTTATTTTAGTTGGACTCTAATATATACATCGAATATCATATTATAGTAGGTTAAAAAAATCGATCGACTTATTAATAGCAAATTTACATCTATTTGTATCTACTTAATTATCAATCCACTAGTTTTTCTAATCCTATTCGATTTTTCCTTTTAATTTTCTTACGCTCGTGACTTAAAAGCTATACGGAGATAATTTTACCATTGCTCCATCCAAAGTCCTCTTCATTTCTCAAAAAGTAATAGGAAAAAAAATGTTATCTCATCAAATAATTCAGTGTAGAAGTATCAAACGTTCAACAAAGGGCCGGATCCAAAAGAATGTGATATAGATAGTCTGTCCTGATACAAGCATCAGTCACTAATTTCACGGCTAAAATATGTTACGTGTAAGTCATACGGAAATAACTTTATAGTTACAAATCGTTACATAAGCAAAGCAAAATTGGTTTTGCTACATTCATGTTAGAGTCTATTGAAATCTTTCTAATTAATGTAAAATCAGAACATTATGTCCAAACAGAGATTTTCAAGGTTTGAATGTGAAGAAATCAACTCTGCAACCAGTATCAACACCTCTACAATCTACTCTACTTTTATCGTCAAAACTGGAATGGCTAATGCTGCTGCGAGGTAGCCATCGGAAATGATACTTCAAAAAAACGAGGAGATTATGGTAAATCAGACGAAAAGAAAGTTCAGCTTCAAGATACCACGCGTCTCAGGTGAAGGGGTAGAAATTAGAGAAGAGCAAACTTCCGAGCAAGATGTAAGCTGCACAATATGTCCAGATAATGTATCCCCATCTCTTGCTAAGACGAGGTGATGCCATGACATATGAGCCAAACCAGTAGAGAGGAGGGCTGGCAGATAAGAATCGTGTTGAAACCTGTCAAAGTGATCGGAAGAGAGTCAAATATAGGTTTTGCTCAGGGTGTTTATCTAGGTTGACAGACTTATTAACTTGAGATGAAACTAAAACTTTCAATCAACTAGATTCAGATTCTCATACTCAGAAGGCAGTGTTGATGCACAAAAGTAACAAGCGCAAAGGGAGATGATCATTTCGTGCCAGAGGACAAGGTGAGCACGAAAGTATAAACCATGTCCGTAACCAGAACATGAAAAGAAGTTCATCAGCTGAAGAACTCAAGACTCCCCAGAAGAAGTTCAACATACGTTTAGTAAATGAAAAAGGACTGGGCAAATTGGAAATACTAAAGGGGAAATTCAGTTCAATAATAGTTACCCACCATTAAACCAAAAGCTAGGAAAATATACTCCTAGTAATCACGTCACTTTAAAAAAAGGGAAAGAGGTCAGCCAACCTGTACGTGCATGACAAAGAAAGCCGTTGCAACCATGACCACAAGGTGTAGAATGAAGGGAACAAGAATAATTGGTTTGAATCCTGGATTCTCTGATGATTCATCTTCTGACGGCTGTACCACATAGTTTTCTTCTCTCAGAGCTGGTTTTCGCCGTCTAAGAGAGTCACCTATCAAAAGTGAACTAAACAATGAGCAATGTCTTCACGTTACAAAATTTTGAAATTGAGTCTCTAGAAGAATGTGATGAAACATATAACCACTCATTTTTATATGAGTTGGATAGAAATAAAATCATACTAATTCACAGATAACAATATCACAAAGTGCAGCAACATGAACAAGGAGATCACCCGAGCAAGGATTAGAAGTTCAAATCGAATGCAAACATTGAAAGGAAATGCGAGACAAGGAAAACTATAAGTGTGGGCAAGTGTATCTGAATGCATAACCGCACTACATTCAAAATGCTCAATCATAAGCAGAGTACCACCTTTGTTATACCAGCTAATAAAATTTAGCAGTGGCCATATACTAGACAAGAAAAATTGATGGCCCATCGTTAGTTGTAATCAGAAAAAACATAAACTTCCTCTCGTAATTCATAAAAGCATACATCTTATGAAAATGATTTACATATCAAGCTATACCTTGCCCGGCATTAGATCTGTTTTCTGATGGAAAGCCAACACTCTTGGATCCTGCATTTCTCCCCAGAGGCATGGGTGAAGTAACACTTCCTTTATTTGGAGAGGATTCCCGAAAACCAAGTGACACAAAAACCTCAGGCCATAGCTTCACATAGTGTATGATTGTGCAGAGAGCAAGAGATAATATTGGAGATGCAAGAACAAAATTTGGAATTTGTTTTACTTGAAAATACTTTAAGAAACCCACTCCCCTGAGAAAGAAGAAACAGCAAAGTCAGCCTCTGCTCTTGGCGGCAATCAACATGGAGTTTAGCTGAGGATACTGGCGTTTTACTTTTACTTTTACTTTTTCTACTCACTCTTTTCTTTTATCCTTTATTTTTTTGGTGTATAAGCTAAAATAATGCATGAGAATGATATCTATCAATAAGGACTATCTTAGGTATCAAATGAGCATTTACATGAACCTATTTTCTGTGACTACTGTCTGGCATCACCTTTCCTCACCAAAGAAATTAAGCACAGCTACACAGGGTGAGTAACTGGTGGTCACTTGGCCTGACCAATCACCAATGAGAAATTTCCTTTCTAGATAAATATTCATTGAGGTCGTAGGGGCCCACCAGAGCCCCACCCAAGTGGCATCTCATTTCAAATAGATTCCAAAAAAATAAAATTCAACTATACCTTAAAGAATGGCTAAAAGTGAGAGATCGGAATGTGAGGGAAAGATCAAAGTAGCTTTTAAGCCATTTTCTTTATAAATTATTAACAGAGAATATAGAGGCAACAATGGGTCTAAACCTTGAGTAGGTATTCTAGGGTATTATGACTTTGTAGAAGTACAAGAAATAAAAAATTGTTCTGGTAATCTTATAAAGAAAACAATCGTACACCCAAAGTTTCAGCACAATAAGATCAAATGTAGTTTAATATCTACCAGATCAAATTTAATGTGGAAGAGGCAAGTGAGAGTTTGAAAAGGTACCAACATACCAATAACGACTTTGAATATAGTTGTAGAGTAAAGGAAGTCTTGCCTTGCACCAAGGCCTCATTTCATCTGAACTGCCTCCCACACACATATTGTAGTACCCATAGGCTTGAAAAGCAATAAATGGGAAAATGATGAATAAGCTACGCAAAGCCCCAGAAAGAAGAACTACCAAGGTCCCCTGGTAACATGTGGAAGATTTTGTCTGAGTAATCTTAAACAACCAAAACATCACTTTCTCTAAAGCTACATGCTATATTTTTCGAATTCCGAGAACAATTGATGCTCAAACAAATGATAGTTCATAATCATGATAACTACGAAGTATACATAACGCAAGCCACATAATTCAACAATTATGTTCTTTTGACGTCAAATATAAAATGCTAAAACAGTCAAACTAGCAACTTAAACACCCATCTCCAGCCAAATAGTGCAGCATAATATGGTAAGGAGCGTGAAACTCCAAAACAACTTTGCTCAACCACCATTAAGTTAACAAAGATGAGATTTAACAAGAGTATTGGTGATGAGCCATTTCAGATCAAAAGAAGAAAACTGATCCATGGAAAGGAGAGGGATAGGAGTAGTAAGGTGTTTGAGTTTGAAAAATATTTGAGGGAGATAATGAGAGGAATAAAGTGGGTGGAAATGAAGAAATTGGTGCAAAAGCATGTACAAAATAAGAATCAGAAATGCCTTAGTCTCTCTCCTCTGCCTCTTCTCACATTTGAAGCCCCTCTTGGTCTCAAAGTTCACCTTCTTAAGGTTAAAGCAATAGCCGTAACCCTACTTAAAAATCATGGTTGAAAAGCCTGACAGGTCATCTGGTTTTGTTTCATAGATGATCAAACCCAGCCCCACTTGAGCCATCATACATGAGTACATTTTGTTACCACTCATGGCATGCCAAGTTAAATAGAAGTCCCTGAAGCTCCTCGGGAAGTAGTGTGCCAACTACAGCTTTCGCAAACTCACAGTAAACAGTGCGGCTAAATTGAGTAAGCCTCTGCCACTTCTTCATATAGTGAGAACAATCATACTGTACTAACCACTGATACAGAAACAAAGTTGCATTGGTCAAAGGAAGAACAGCAACAGAACAAAACTTACACCAACACTTTTTCTAACAAAAGCTGTTTTGTAGGACCTATGCATTGTCTGGAAACAAATATAGCCAGCATTAAGCACTCCGTTCGACCTTGCATATCCAGTGAGAGCCAGCCAAAGTGTTGCAATGTTATTTGAACCCCTCATGAGATAATACGATCCTCCAATGGAACACAAAGCATACATACTCTCAGTATATCTGTGAACAGAAAACAGAATATACTCATATGCAAGTCATCATAAAATGAGGCGAATGCAAGGCAAGACAAAAGAAAATACATTGTTGAGTAGAATATGGAGGCGGGATTAAGGCAAAACAATATTGTAGCTCTCAATGCCACCTCGGAATCCTTCAAGATAATAGCTGAGAGCCTGTGGACCAATAACATAAAGAATGATAAGCAGATTAATAAAAGCAAATAAATTCATAAATGTGCAAAGACAGTGTATCTAATGTATTATATAAGAATGAATATAACATATCATTATGAATATGTAAGTACCAATTGTGTAGTTTGTGCAAACAAGTGGAGAATGACTATCCAGAAACCATCAAAGGACTATGAGATAACTCAATTGACACACTTGGCCTTCAAATCATCTCAAAAACTTGCAGTAAATTACTTGTGCAACTTCCAAAAATTCATATTTGAGTTTAGTTTAAAACACACTAATGCCATGATGTTCTCCACAAATAAAATTTCATATAAACTACCCTATCAATTTCAAACTAACTTGAATGAACATTTAAGTTAGAGACATCAATCACTCCAGTCAAATCTTCTAGACTATTTTTATATGAAAGCGTTACACCAAATAACCCAAATAGAAATCATGAACAATGAAACAGCTGAGCAGGGTGAAGCCATGTACAAATAAAAAGTGTTCGTTCCATATTATGCAAAGGACATCTGAAGTCCAAAATTCAAATACAACATTCATGAGGTTATAGCTTTGAAGTTTGAGAAATTTCTATATGATTGCAACTTCAATTGCAAGACACTTTATGGGTTTGCCCACTGCAAGACATTTTCACTTTTCCTCAGAATGCCCCAAAAAAAATCCTTTAATAAGGTGATGTTCACACACCAAAATAGAAGGTCAATTAAACAGAGAGTTAACCAGGAAAACATGAAAATTTATAGCATTTGAACTATCACAGATGTTAAATAATCCATATTATTGAAAACAAAATTGATATTATACTTTTGAACTAACTGTGATATCAAAAAGGGTCTTAAATACAAGTGTCAGGAGATCTCTCATTTTCATGTATCAATGATCAACAATATCTATTCAAAGTCATAAACTAATTCCACGGTCAAAATTCTACATACTGCAAAATAGTTACATGTTTAGTCATTAGTGCCAATCCAACTTATCAACTTTCATGCACTAACGTGGGAATTTTAAGAGTCCTTGCTATCCAATTCTTGAGATGTTGTGGCATTGAAAACTTAATTTAAACCTAGAAGTTTCTCCACATGGCAGAAGAAGGAACAACTTTCATAAAGAAGTAACACTTGCTAAAGCAAAACTGGACATTACCTGTAAAGATAAAAAGAAGCCAAAACAAATGCTAAGTTATTGAGCACATAACCAGATAATCCGAGAACAGCTCTCTGTCCAATAAAAGGTATCAATGGGGCAAACACTACAAAAACAAACATTCAAGAACTTTTTTCAATATAATAAGTAACAACTGCCAAAAAAAAAATAATTTAAAAATACTGACTTCGCCACGAAAACGAGAAAAGGAAAATTACCTGCACAATGAGCATCATTCTTAATGAGCAAGATACAACTTTTGAAGCATGACATGTAACAGACCATTGATTTCACAGTTTATCTATATCTATACTGCAAAATGTCAATCTTGTTGTTTACATAGTCTCTATTAGAACCTTTATGCGTAGCGGAATAGTGACACCATGCTTATCTATATCTCTGTCATGAAATGTCTCTCTCTACCTTCTAAGATAAGGGTAAAGTCTGTAAACACCTACTCTCTCCAGACCCCACTACTGGGATTACACTAGGTATGTCAATCATGTTGCTAAGTAGCTTATATAGTCTCTCTTAGCTCCTGTTTGGGCGCACGGCTTCTTTCAAGTAGTGCTTTTTCAAGTGATGTTTCTAAAAAAGTATTAGTACTTTTTAAGAGTCTTCTTAAGCACTTCTTCAATAAGCATTTGATGCAATTAGCTTATAAAGCATTTAAAACTTTTGTATTTCACAAAAATAACCATAAAGTACACATTTTTATGCTACAATGGGATAACAAATAGAACAACTCTGACAAGGTAGATAGGTTATTTCCGAAAGAAACTCAGCTCGAGTAACGCAAATCAACAGCAGCTAAGAGGAAAATTATGCTTATCCTGTTGCTAGTATTATTAATCCACAAAATGATTGAAAAAAAGAGAATTACCGGTTCGTGAAAGCAAAGAGATGCAAATCGGAATCAGAGGAAAAAAAGCGTAGTTCTGTTCATACTCATATCCACACTGCGCAATTCGTACAAAGTACACACTATCCCAAACAATGCTATCCTCGATCACCGATGCCAATCGCGGGAGGAGAACCGGCGGCGAGTCGGATTTCGAGTAAGAATTTGAACCGGAAAACAATCCGATAATGGACGTGGTGTTGGAGAGGCAGCTAGGGTTTATCGAAGCGGAGGTATCGTAAGGGCTGAGCAGTGATCTCCATAGAACTATCAGGGAGATTAGCACGAGCCTTGAAATGAAGGCGTATTTGAGAACGAGACGAGTGTGGTGATGATGGAGATCGGCAGTGGATTTTCCGGCCATTTTACTGGCGGCGGAGAAAGGAGGTTAACGGCGGACGGCGATTGTGTATATAATTATGCTAAACGGAAAATTGAAATGTAAGTTAAGCAAATATAATTTCCTTTTTTTAAAAAAAAATTGCTTTATTTGATTAAAGAAAATTAATCATTAAAAATAAAAATATATTTTCTGATCATGGCAAAGATTAATCCAAAATGTTTATTTTATTATTGTTTGGTTTGGTTTAATAATATTGCTTATCTTAGTAAGATTACGAATATATTAAGAAAATAACGTTTTATAAAAAAATAAAATTTATCTAATTAGAATCTCAAAATACAGTAATATTTATAAGATAAGATATAATAAATTAATTTCACGATTTCGAATAATATTTTAACTATTGTCAATTTTCATAAGATTTACTGATATATAGTTATGACAAATTGTCAATAAATGATTTAGGTAATCATAGATGTGTATAATTAATAATGATATCAATACATGTAGTATTAATTGTGTTACTAATTTGTACTTATTATAGGCTATAAGCTCTAATTATCTTTCATCTAACTTGATAATATGGAGAATTATTTATAAAATCCAACGTATAAAAATTAAATTGGATAAAAAAATTACTAAATTACTGATTTATTTGTACGTTATTTTTAAAATGTCAATTTCTCACCTTTGTAATGTGCCTTGATAAAAATTCAATTAGACTTAATATATAAAGAAAAGCAACATAAATGCAAGATATGTGTAGTTAACACATATTTATATCATTTAATTGTAACTTTATTGTATTCTCTACGATTTTGAAATTCAAAAATTCAATTTTGGTTTTATAAAAAAGTTTCAACTGCTAAGAATAAATTACTTGAAACGAGAACTTTTTTTTAATATATCAATACTTATAAAAAGGCTAGAAACAAGAACTTTTTTTTATCGATGTACATACTTTCACGGTGATATATTTTTAGAATTCCAATATTTTAACTTTAAAATGTTCTACGTATGTTGTATGTTTTTCTGTTCATAACTTGGTCCATGATGATAAAAGATTTTTGGTCAAATAAGTAGAATTCAATATGAATAAAATATTGACAACGTTATTAAACATTTTATCAAATAAAAAGATATATCATTTTTTGAAACTAACTTAAAAAGAATATGTCATATGACCAAAAAAAAATATAAGATCACTTCTAATATAATTTGTTAGGCTCATGTAACACGTATTTTGCGTATATTAAATAAGCGTGAATAAATATTTATCACATATCCATCATAGAAGAGAGCACAACTAGAAGGTTCCATATGTAGAGCTTATTAGAATCTCAAGCTAGTTACTTGGCTGACTACAACTTGGATCACTCAAGAACTTTCAAGTGTTACAAGAAAATAATATCATAATAATAGTAATTAATAAAATTATTATCTCGTGATCAGGAGGTCATAGATAGTTTTTGCTTTAAATATATGGTTAAACTGTATATAATAGACTCTTGTGGTTAGATTTTTCTTTAGACTTTTTATGATAATGGAAGCTTAGTATATCACATTGTCTTTCTTTTTTAAGTAAAAAAAGTTGTTCCCACTCGATGTTTTGTATCTATGTTGTTGTTATTGTTTTTTGTCGTAAATTTCTTATTAACGGTTATGTTTTCTTCATTGTCTTCTTCTTTTACTTGAGTTTTATAAACTTGAGCCGGGGATCTTTCAGAAACAACCTTTCTATGTCCAAAAAATATTAATAGATCTGCATATACTCTATCATTTACAAGTTCTATTTAGTGAATTTTCACTGAATATGTTATTATTATTATTATTATTGTTGATCAAGTAAATTGGTGTGTAGTAATTCTGCCATTATGTTGAAAAGTTTATTGGTATATGATAGTGCTAGTACATTGAAAAGATTCACCTCAAAAGTAAACTACCCTTTATCAAATGTGATTTTACGTTCAAAATTTCTATCTAAAATCTTTAATTAAAAGTGAAAAAATATTTATTATTTTATCACGATCATTAATATGGTACAATTGTAATGTTTTAATGAATGAAACTTTAAAAGAACAGCTTTGAGTTTGTTGGATTGGACAGTATGGGCTTTTATTACACTTTTTTTTGACAGTTGGAAGTGGTTGTTTCTTTCAATCATGTGGTGGTAGTCCTAGCTGTTTCATTAAAGATATATATATACATTGATTATACACTTATTATATATTTGTGTTCGTATCGTGATTTTTGAAAATAGTTTTTCTATATTTCTAAAAGAGTAAAATTTGTGTAAATATTATTATTTTTAAATTTAGAATGATACTGAATGTGTAGTTATTATATATATACGTACACTAATTCAAGATGACATTGAATATGCAATTGTTATATATAGACACTCATTAATAACGATTATAAAGTGTTACGATTAGACAGATAAAAATAACCTTTATATCCTATTCGCTAAAATTGTGAAGATCAAGAAGTTTCTTTGTCTCTAAAAGGATCGCTTGGTTTAAAACAAAGATATAGTAAAATTTCACTAAATTAATATAGCTGTAATCATGTAATACTTTTATTTTGTCGAAGAATTATTTAATTAATAAATTAATATTTATTAATTTCAAGATTGTTTTGAGATTCAACCTTGTTATAGTGGGATAATAAGAGCTTTTGAGATGTATTATCTCAACGGATTTTATTATAGGATACTAGAGGGTTATGAAGTGCGACAAGTTGATCCAAGAAAGATTGATGTTTTGGATGTTATCAATTTTAATTTGCAATGCCGGCTTGGACGAAGTGTCCAGCAAGAGACAATAGCAAATTATTTTTGACACTGCAAATTTGTTCAGATGATCACAGAGAATCTGAATGAACTCACTTGTGAAAACATCATTCATGAACTTGACGTCATGATTAATGAATCGTTTATCGCAGTAAAATGAATGTCAATAACCTATTGAATTATTCAGGTGAAAATAATACATATTCAGAGCTCCAAAGCTTAGAAGATATTGTGGATCCCATAAGAAAAACAACGCTGATGATGAAACAGTACATTCGGAACCAGTCACGCGTAAGGAAACTTTACACATCTAGAACTCTTCACAATTTTATGGTGTAGTTCGAAAAGATAACAATGAAACTTTTGGATACAAAAGGAAAAGTTAGGGATGAACTTCCACTAGATTTAAAGTTTAACAAAAATACAAACGCAATAGAATCACATTTCACTAAATTGTACGTCTTAAATATATTTATACTTTTAAAGAGTTATTAATTTATAATATTAATGGGATGATATATTTAAGGAATCTACTGAAAATATATTATCTTATTGAAATATGTGATTTTTTCTATTGGCGCAAGTCCGGAGTAAAAATATTTTCTTAGAGAACTTATTAATTTAATGAGGTTTATATGTATTTAAATATAATTAAACCCTCAATAAAAAATTCCTTTTTTTAAAAAAATGAAAGATATGTGGTTAAAAAAAATAAATCATTAATTATTATGAAAATTTAATGCATTTTGAGCAGTTGGAAGTTAAAATTCCATTAATTATGATGCAGACTTTTGCCCTAGATATTAGGTATAGTATATTACCCTTATCCTAGGTACATTTTCTATTTAATAATTTACATGACCTATTTAAAATTTTGAACATTAAATTTTC
This sequence comes from Solanum pennellii, assembly GCF_001406875.1. Classification (NCBI taxonomy): domain Eukaryota; kingdom Viridiplantae; phylum Streptophyta; class Magnoliopsida; order Solanales; family Solanaceae; genus Solanum; species Solanum pennellii. The sequence continues at coordinate 823,476 of NC_028637.1, read as the reverse complement.
TTAATTTTGATTTATAATTTAGATTCATAATTTTAGATTTAGATATTTAAAGAATACGTAAAGTATACTACAAACCACAATAATTAATTACATAAAGTGTGAACATTAATAATTATCGTGCAAGTCATGATCGAGTTTCGTTAATTATTATGAAAATCACGATCAAATTTCTTAATCAAGAATGATCTATGTGATGTATACATTAATAAGAATATCTAAAATTTTAATATAGAATATGATGTGTTTATTTCGTAATGAACCTCTTGATAGGGAGTGTTTTCTCTTTAACGTGACTTAAGCAATCCGAATTTGATTATTTGTAAATTTGTGTATAAGAAAAAGACGTGAAAGATGATCTCATATTTTAGGGCACATATTTTTTTATCTGTCAATCGAATTTTAATGTGAATATATTCGGAGATTTAAAATTTTGGATAAAGTTTAATAGAAAGGTATATTGTTATGCTAAATCACTTAAAAATTTATTAACTATGGAAAATAATGGGACCTAATAAGATTTTTAGGTTGAGCTAATCATTAAATTTAGCATTTAATGATAAATAAATAAGGTGACCTATGATCACAATATTCACAACCAATATAATTAAATGTAACATTATGGATATAAATTTATTATTTTCTCACGACACGTGTTGGTTTTTAGTTACAATAAATAGGTACTTTTTTCATAAATACATTAATTAATAAACAAATGATTTCTATATCCAAAATATAAATATTCATTTCTAATTTTATTTCATAAAATATTAGAGATAAATTAGCTATGAATTATTTAGCCCAATCTATTAACGACAAATTTCGTAATTAAATTCTCTTCTTTATAAACTATTCATATATTTAACAAGTTGTATTAGGGTTTTTTCATTTGCTAATTTCATGTTTTATTAATTATTATATGTTATTAGCTAATAAAGTATTTTTTTCTTTTACATAATCGGCGAACGAGGAGTAGAAATATTCACCACTAAGATCTAAAGGTGCGTGGATAATTCGGGTTCAAGCTTTGTGGAGAGAAAAATCAACCTGAAAAGCGTTTACTTTTTTTAAGAAATTTTATAAAATATTTATTTGATTCTATCGAAACAAAATAGTAAATTTTCAATATCATGAATAGATCCAAAAATAGTTAGGATCACATGTTCATTGAATTTTATAAAATAAATCCTCAAATTATTATTATTAATTAGGGATAATGCCCAATTACCCCCTCAACCTATGCCCGAAATCTAGAGACACACTTACACTATACTAAGGTCCTATTACCCCCCTGAACTTATTTTATTAGTAATTTTTTACCCCTTTTTAGTCTACGTGGCACTATCTTGTGGGCCCAACGATGGTTGACTTTTTTTTTCAAACTAGTGCCACGTAAGCTAAAAAGGAGTAGAAAATTACTTATAAAATAAGTTCAGGGGGTAATAGGACCTTAGTATAGTATAAGTGTGTCTCTGGGATTTCGGGCATAGGTTGAGGGGGTACTTGTGCATTTTCCCTATTAATTAATATAAAAAAGATAATTCTTCTATCACATTAGAAGAATATTATGATCCAATGTAATCATCTATACACAAATTGGGACTTTTGTGATCATGTCAATCTAGAAGAAAAAAATTCATTTAAAGAGAGATAAATGGCAAATACGAATTCGAAATTTAAATTTTATTAGTTAGAAATTCTAGCACAATGCGTAATTTTATAGTTTCTTAAAAAGATAATAATTGGATTTGATATCTAATATTTGTACATATTTAATAAATTTCAATATAAATATATTGATTGAACAAAAATTACTGAATTTCGTTGATTTCATTTATAAAGCATGTTGTCTCGCCGATGGATCATTGTAAGAACGCCCTTCGTCAAAAAAAATATATATATATATATATATATATATATATATATATATATATGATGTTACTATATGTTTTTATATATACTGAATCTTGAACATCTAGCTCTTCTCTTAATCGAAGGGTGATTCGTTGAACGTCATTCATCGAAAAATTATATTGTATATAGGTCAAATATTACTTATGCTTATATACTAAATTTTGAAAGTACCCTTGCATATTCTGAACGAAATTTTTGATTAAGTCAATAATCGAATCTATAATCCGAGTGTTTAGCTTCTTGCCCCACCCTGAATTGGTCGGATATTGAACTCCACTCATCAAAAAATTATATTGTGCGCATAATATTAAATTTTATTAATAATTATATATTAAATCTTGAAATTACTCTTACATATCGTTAATAATACACTTAATCTTTCTACCGATCGAACTCGTAACTTATATTGTGGATCTACTCAAAAAAAAAAGGATCACAAAAAATTCATCTAATAATAATTGTAATACTAAATGACAAAATATATAATATTTATTATATAAAAGAGAGTTAATTAACTAACTATTATCACGGATTAAACATACTATCACGGGTTAAATCTGGATTTATCACGGGATAACATTTGAATATATTAATTTTTGTTTTATATATTTGGATTTTAGTCCCCCAAAGAAATAATCCAAAAGGAAAATTTCACAAACGAATTATTTTTTCCAAATAAAATAATAAATATACGCGGCGTAATTCAAAATTAGTTGGATGTTGAAGTACTTATTGTCGTCATAAATATAGATATCCCCACTTTTAATCACAATTTTTGAGTCCGAATTTTGGGAGTGAAAAGATTCTCAAGTGAGACCACTTCTCGTGAACCTGAGTCGGAATCCTAAAATGAACACTCAATGCTATTAAGGATTGTGATGGAATGAATATTTCTTCAGTATACTTAATCAAATCTCTCGAGTTTGAATCTATGAATAAAGGAAATTTCCAATAGGAAATATTTTTCCTTTTAACGAGTTTTATGGTGATACATATTCAATTTAATCAGAGCCTTAAAATGAGATCGAATATCGGTGAAAAAAATACTATGAAAAATGGAAATTTTTGGAAGATGAAAGTAACAATTCATTTCTAATTATGGGTGTATTTTAATTATTTTTTTTTTCAAGAATTGGGACCATATGATTTAAATGCAGTAGGTGAAATTGTTATTAAATAATGAAAATGTCAGAATAACTACTAGATAATAACACACCAAGCAAATTATATATTTTTAGATTTATTTTTACATTCATTAATAGACAATAGTACAAATTAAAAAAAATAATCAAAGCTATTCCAATCATTAAAGGAACTAAGTAGAAAAAAACCATTTACAAATTGCAATTGGTCACAAAAGAAATGGATAAATTCTCTATAAGGAGGAAAATATTGTAAATAAATTCTATTGGTTCATAATTATTTATATTTTAAAATAGGATTTCACTTATATAAACTAATTATATATAAAAGATTTCCACTATTTTTAACATATATATATATATATATATATATATATATATATATATAAAATTGGGCTAGGTAATATGCTATAGTTTTCAAGTAATTACTAAATTCACTTTATATAAAAAAAAATTTAGTTTTTACTCTTAAATAATTCGGTAACGCTATAAAAGAGAAGATATACTTTATACCCATCCCCCACCAATGCGGCTTCGACCCTCTTTTCCAAGAGAAACTGCTTCTCCAGAATAACCAAAAAGAGTGGGAGGTGCATGGGCTCGTTCCTCCCGATAAATGGAAGGACAGTCGGTGTTGAAGCTCCGCTCTCCTTTGGATATTAGGAAGGAGAGGGCGTTCTAATTTCAGAATCAGAACGGCGCGCGGAATGGGCCCAACCTCGGGCTCGAGAATGTGCGGCTGTGCTTCTCTCCCAGGAGGGTAAAAAGGGCCAGACGAGGAACCCTTTCCCGCGTCGCACGCGGTAAGGAAGCCTTCAAAAGCCCCGCCCGAATAATAATTCAGAAATAATAACTATGTATCAACTAGGAAGCATGTCGAATATTCAAGAGCGAATTTTTTTGAATTATAATCCAAGTCGAGATAAAATTACAATAAAACTCATCCTACAAAAAATTGAACTTTAAGACAAGGTGAATAAATAAGATTTGATTAGGAACTTTTCTTGAGTAAAACAATATTAAATAATTATATGATGAATCATTAATTCGATCATACCAACATTAATATATCAAACATCGAAGTTGAATATTTTTGGATGAAATCCGTAGTATTACTAGGATAAGTGATCCTCTGAAATGTACGAAATAAGAGTAAGGTTTGCATACATATACTCTGTCTGTTTCGGATCCATCATTTATAAATTTTACTCAATATTTTATTATTAAAATATTATAAAATAATGGGAATATAGTAACTTTAGCACATGTGAATCCTCTTAAAAGTCTATAACTAGACAAACTTTTTACACTTCAAAAACCATACACAACCTATTTATTTCTATCTCCTACCACAACTATTTTTCTCCATTTATTTAGAACACATCACAATAAATACAATTATTGTCACAAAAACAAAGCATAAAAAGCAAATTTTCCATCACTTATTCATTATTTTGTCTATATATCTTTCTTCCATACTCCCAAATTGTTCCTTCAAAAAAAAAAAAGTTGTTTCAAATGAGTTCAAAAAAACTTGTGACTTTTGAACTTTCTTTCTTCTTCTTGATCTTATTATTAGGGTTTTCGAGTGCGAATCTCGATAAAGATAAAGAAGAATGTGCTAACCAACTCGTCGGTTTGGCCACGTGTCTTCCTTATGTCAGCGGAGAGGCCAAATCTCCCACACCGGATTGTTGTACCGGTCTGAAAGAAGTTTTAGATAAGAGCAAGATATGTCTATGTATCCTAGTAAAAGACAGAAATGACCCTAGCCTTGGGCTTAAGATCAATGCTACACTTGCACTAAGCCTCCCTACTCTATGTCATGCTCCCCCTAATATGTCTAATGTATCTATGTGCCCCGGTAAGTACATGACACGTGTTTTTTTTAAGCGTTTAACTTTTATATACTGATATTGTAATAAAAATTTACAATATCTAGCCAAATAAAAGATAATTATGAGTAATTATGCATAAAATTAAATTAGTAACCTGAAAAATAAGACATAAAATATATTGTACTTTTTTAGATTTATTTTAACATTTGGAGTTGTGATTTATTTTGCAGAATTGTTGCATTTGGCACCAAATTCACCAGATGCTAAGGTTTTTCAAGATTTTGCAAAGAGTGCAAAAGGAAGTTCTGCTTCTCCATCTGCACCAGGTACAAAAAAAGAAAAATCAATCAAAATATTTTAATAAATTTAAAAATTAATTCTGTTTTTTTTTTGTCTTTATAATTTATCTTCTAGTTGATTCATTTTATACTACCCTCTATTTTTATAATCTGTTTAAGTAATAATATAAAACATTTACATATATATAACATTTTTTAAAAAAAAAATTAACTTCTTATTTTACCTTCAATGACATGCACTACAACAAAAACAATTTTTAAGGGCATTAAATATTAACATTAATAAAGAATGTTAAAATCTTTACGGGCATTAATTAACTGCTATTAGAACCAATGTTGCTAAATACTTTAGAGAATACACAAAGAGTGTTACTCGCCGCTAAAAATACATATTTAAAGACAATTAAAAATTAATCACCGTTAATAATCATTTTTAATATGGTGATGTTGTTATAGTCAGCGTCAGAGCTAGGAGGCTGTAAAGGGGTTCATCAACACCTTTTTTTTTTTTTGAAAATTACACCGTACATATAAGAGATATTTTTATGTATCTACGAATATTGGATTTCTTTGGTTTTCAATTAGTAGTGTGTCTATAACTAATACCACAAGTGTTTTTCGTTTAAGATAATTTTGTGTTCAGTCAAACTGTCTCGTGTTAAACTAAAGTAGAGAGAGTAATTTTTTCTTATTTCCATTTTTGACCTTTGATTAATTTATACAGTTAGTGGGAACTCTAGTGGAAAACCAGCAAATTCTTCAACAAATGATAAGAATGATGGAGGACATAAAAGGAGATGGATGGGATTTGTGGAAATAACTATGGGCTTTTTGGTCATTTTGATGCTTTCATATCTCACCTAACTATTTAACATATAATTATTGTTTTTTTTTTCTAAAAAAGAGAATCACATTTGTACTTTTTTTTACCTTTTTGTGTTTCCTTTTGTGTTTTTGGCTTTTATTAGTGTGTCTTTTGTTTTCTTATTTTGTAACTCTAGATTTGTAATCTTCAATTCTTTGGAATCTTTTTTTTCTTTTAGCTATCAAAAACAGAGAAATATATTTGCTATGTGTGAAAAAACTTTGAGTCACTATTAATTTTGGGATCTTTTTATCCGCATATCAATATCTAGTATTTGTATAAAAGCTCGATTAACATATGTATATATTTTAGATCGAATAGTAAAATTCTGAAGGAAAATTTTTTTGAACTTGAGAAGATAGTTCAAAAAGAAGAGGATAGTTTATGTCATATAAAAGATCCAAGGCTCTCGTTTTTCATTGATATGATTTTCCATTCCATTCTATCCAAATCTGAATATTCTTTCTCCAAGGTTCTATACTGTTCGTAGCATGCACAGTCATGCGGTATTTCACCTTTTTATCGGGGATAAATCGAATTGAGCTAGCTCTGATAATCATGACATATTAGGTTTTGAGCCTAACTCATAAAGAGAATTGTCCAAACTATATAAGCAGAATCCTGATGGTTCTCATATATATATATGATTGTTTATATAGTTATCTAGCGAAAAAGATGTTTTTAAGTAAAATAATAATATATGCAATTTTAAATTTCTCATTATTCATAATGACCTGATATATTGTCATATAATATTTATGACTAGTTTTATATCACAAATTCTATTTATTTATTTTTTTTTAAAAAAAAGTCTTCATACTTAATGAAAAACATATACAAATTGAAATCAAGAGAGTTGTTTGATACATGACATAAGATATCAAATATGATTATTTTATCTCATCTTCAAACCTTCTATATGAGATATTATTTTCATTTTTTAGAACAAATAATTGAACTATATAAAGCTGAAATTAACTAATTCAGTAGATTTATTTGACACTATATGAAATATTTGAAATACAGGAAAAAAATACCATCCATGTAAAATTTTCAAAGGTGTTACAAATAGATGTACCGATTTATTTAATTATTGATAATTTTAAAAACGCAAAGCGTATATTATAATAATTTCTGAAATTACTATTGAAAAAATATATTAAAAAATCATTGAATCATGCAAAATAAGATTAATATCAAATTATTAAAATTAAAATACCATCCTTCCAAGAAATTGCTTTTTTTTGGCTTCTTTCTCTCATATTATCACAAAAGTCCAAACCAAACCCATCCTTGTTGTTCTCAAATAGCTTCTCCCTCCAAATTAATGTACACCTCTTTAAGCACAAAGTACAACCATCTAAAGCACACCTACCTCTTCCAAAGCTCAATATTTCTTCAACAAAAAACATGGCTTTCCAATCAAGACTCAAGACTCTATATCTTCTTCAAGACTTAAACCAATAAAGCTGACCCCCCCCCCACCCCCAAACCCCACAAGCTAAGGTACACCTCTTTAACCAGAAGGTACAACCATCTAAAGCACAATTTCCCTGTTCAACCACCATTCATGGCTTTCAATTCAAGATTCCATTTGGGGTTGCTTATTTTCTTCATATTAACCCCTTTTACTATCTCTTTCATTCTCAGCCCATCACCACAGCCAGAACCAAAACCCACAATCTATGATATCCTCACAGTATATGGGCTGCCAGGTGGCATCTTTCCAGACACTGTGGAATCCTATAATCTTGATAAAGATGGAAACTTTGAAGTATTTCTGAAAGCCCCTTGTTATGTAGAGTTTGAATATTTAGTTTATTATGCTGAAAAGATTAGTGGGAAACTAGGTATTGGGTCCATTACTGAGTTAGAAGGGATTGAAGTGAAAAGATTCTTGTTTTGGTTTAATGTTAAAGAAATTAGAGTTGATTTGCCACTTTCTGATAGTGTTTACTTTCAGATTGGTTTTGTTAACAAGAAGCTTGATATTCATCAGTTTGAGACTATTCATTCTTGTATGAAGAGTGGATCTTTGAGACAAGTTCTACAGGTAATTAGTTTGCTTTCAAAGTTTTAGTCTTTTTGTTTTGTTTCATTGTATAGTCAATCCCGACTTGTTTGTGATTGAGTCATAGTCGTAGTAGTAGTTGTTTCTTAGCTTTAAAGCATGGATTTTTCAAGGGAAAAAAAATCCAAGGAAGAAGAACTAGAGGTTGTTTGGTAGCTAGTTTGAAAATGAGTCGTGCAAAGTATTAAATCTAGCATAAGTAACACCACGTTTGATAGCTAGTTACAAGTTAAGTTCATAATCATAACATTAATACGGTGTTTAATTTGCAATCTAGAAACCGACACATCTTATATATGTGTAAGTTATGAGAGAGAATCAATGTGAAGTTGGAATAAGTTATATGAATAACTAATCTCTGCATAAAATAACACGTAGATTACGTTATAACTCATACAATATATCACTAATACATGTATAACTCTAACTAGCTATCGAACGAGCCTTTGATGTTTGTAAGTTGTAACAACAAATTATCTATATTTGCAGCTTCCAGCTCCTATCAATGATATGCAAATGCTTATTACTGAGTAAATGGGAAACAATATTCAACTCAAGGAGAAAGTAGCAATGGGAAAAATGTACTATTTTTGAATTGAAGGAAAATCAAGACTGGTTATGATGAAGATTAAACATTCCACATGTGTATCGTTTATAAAGACGATCTTTGTAGGATCATTTTCTTCTATTCAAATTGTGAAAGACTGACTATATATATTTAGTCATTTCCTCGATGTTTGATTACTTGTTAGTTAATGTATATTCCTCTCTTACACCATCCCTTCCCATCCGAGTCTGTTTCAGTATTTTTGATACGAAATATAATCAATATGTGAAAAGGTAGTATTAGAAGCATTTCTTTTTCCAATTTTTTTTTCAATCCACCTTTTTTCATTTTTAAGGTGAGAATACATTAATTAATCGTATATAATTTGATGTAAATATCGAACTTATTTGTGCTGATATTATATAAAGAACTAATTTTAATATTTAATCCATTAAAAAGAGTGATAATATAATACATCATGGACAAGTTAGGTATTTTTATTTTATTTTTTATTTTGTTGTTTCCTCATAACTTCTTTTTGTAGTTTATAAATACCCCTACCATCTTTTCAAAGTCATAAAGTTGAAAATTACTTATTAAAACCCTAATCTTTTTCAATCATCCATTAATCTATTTATAAATTTATGTCAGTTTTTTGCACTAGTAATAAACAATTCTGCAACTTCCTTTGAGATGTTTCTTTTTTGTTTTTTCATTCACGTAATTTAACTGCATTGGAGCTCGATAATTTTGAATTCGCACCACGTAGAGCCCTATTCGGAGGAAAGCGCTCCTTATCAAGAATATTTTCATATCCAGAACTCGAACTCAAGACCTCTGTCTGAGGAAGGAGGAGTATCATCCACTACACTACGATATAGAAACAGAAAAGACCTAACAATAAAAAAAGGGATCGTAACACTGTTAGTCCCTCAATTATTGATAAATTCTAATTTAGATCCTCTTAAAATTTGATAAATCGCATTTTGACCTTCAATTATATGAAATGTATACATTTAGTCCCTTTGAGTAGGAAACATTTTATATTTGGATTATATTTAAAACAATATTACCATAAGATATGATGTAACAATACAAGCGTAACATAAAACACATACAACTAAATGGTGGAACAACTAATAATAATAATCATGAAGAAATGGATAAAACATACTAAAAAACGTACATTTTAATTAATTAAACGTTAAATATGCTTAGTCAGATATCACAAGTATTAAAATTGAATTTTAACAATATAACTAAAATAAGTGCTTTGCCTTTTCCTTTTTGGCTTCAAAGTATTCATAAGAATGCCTTTCACTCATGAATAAATTAACTAATCTTTATAACTTTCCTTCTTCTTTCCTTTGCTTTTTTCCCATGAAAAACTCATGCTTTAAATTAAAGCTAAATAAAACAATTTAAACTCACAATCTTGCAACTATTTAAACATTAATTTTCACTAGCTAAGAAATCCATCAACATTTAACTTAACTCTTCAACCTCCATAGAAGCGCGAAAAACGCCAAAAATAAGCTTCAAATGGATCATCATCATCATCACCAAGAAAATTTATCAAAAAACATGAAGGGGTTGCAAAAAAATGGTGAAAATAGAGAGAAAATCGCGTCGACGAGGCACAAGTTCTTGGTGGAGGATGTGAACAAGTTGGCTGATGATTTCATCAAGAATTTCAGAAAACAACTTAAGTTTGAAAGAGAAAAATCATTCAAGCAATTCCAAGAAATGCTTAGTAGGGGGACTTAAGACACATATATGATGCTTTGTTTAGTTGTTTCTTGTTTCCATAAATGTTGTGGAGCTGAGGGTATATCGGAAACAGTTTCTCTACCTATCAAGGTAGGAATAAGGTCTACATACACTCTGCGCTCCCTACACCCCACTTGTGGAACTATACAGAATATGTTGTTTGTTGTTGTTTAGTTCTTTCTTGGAATTGTAATGTTCTCAAGTGAAAATATATAGTATATTTGTTTTGTCATTCTTGTGAAGTGATGTTGCCAAATGTGTTATAGTTGTGATTGTGTGAGTTAGATGCTCGTCACAAATTTAAACGTACAACAGACAAGTCGAGGATTTCTTGGTTATCAAAAGTAACATAATTGACAATAATAGTGAAAAACTCTTATTGGTCCAAGAAGTTCACAAGCAGGATAAACACAATTGTTTTCAGGGTCGTTTGATAGAGTATATAAGAACAGTATCGAATATAATGTTTTAATAATATTGGTATTAATTGATATTAGTTATGCCGTATTTTTATCCTATGCGTTGTTTGATTTGGTGTATTAAAAATCACATCAATACATAATTTTTATAATTAAAAAAGAAGTATTTGTTTACAAAAACATCCTCCACGAATATGGTGGAAGTGATGTGGAAAATGATTAAAAGGGAAACATGATAATGCAAATATTAAAAACGAAACAACATAATAGTAATACTCAAAGCTAATGCATGCATTATTTTTTTTTCGCATGCATCCTACCAAACGATCCGTTGGCACTCATGTTGGATCCTCCAAAAATGCACTATTTTTGAAGGATCCAAACATGCACCGATCAACATTTTTCAAGAGTTCGAGCAACTTAGTTTAGTAGCATCAACAACAATATGACAGCTACGCCTCAAATCCCAAACAAGTTAGGATCGGCCATATCAATCCTCAATAACCATATTTCCCCGTTTAAGCTCAGCTCATGTCATCATCAATTCATCATAATACCAAAACATTTAGCATCACATCATCAATAAAAACAACTTTGGAATTACATTTAACCAAATGTCATCTAAAACATTACAACAAACGGGAAATTCGACGAATTTCTAATGCGAAAAACGCAACATGTAACTCTTTCAAGATTTTACATTAACCTTTGCAAGCATGAATACAAACTCAGGCATGTCATGCAAAATCTTGAAAATGTCACATCACTGAACCTATCAATACCTGTTTCTACAATACCTTTCGTCGAAAAGCACAAGCTTTAGGACATGACACGGCCACTACGTTCTAACCGATCATAAGCGACATATTCAACAGCAGGGGCAGCAAGATCATAATGCTGGCTAGCAATGCCACTCCTATTCCAATTATAGTGTACAAATCTTGAAAAGAGGGCAGAGAGAAGAAGCTAAGAAGCAGAGATTCCGGCTATATATCGTTCAAGTTCAATGACCAACCTATGTTCAAAATATGGTATTCTAAGATGGGAAACTATCGGTGCAAGACTACAGGCCAAAAAAGATACACAAAATATAGAGCTATCTGATCTTTTCATGCAAAGAAACAACCTCATTTTTTACTTCCAAACTCTGCGTTTGAACAGACGTTTGCGATGAGTTAATGGCAAAAGTATGAAAATACCAGAGAAATCCATGCACAAGCTGTTGGCAGTGAAATCCCACCTCTGCAACGCCATTATGGACAATCAAAACACTTCCACACGACAGGCACAAATATTACCAGGCTGAGAGTTATCTGCAGAGGCTGCAGAAAGTCATTTGGAAGTGAAAATGAATGATGCAACAATTTGGTTCACAAACGGAATGAGACATGTTGAGGATGTCAAAACTGCTTTAATGGAAAAGATTTTGTTCTTGAGACTGAAGAGGCTGAACCTATTCCTAGTTCTCGTCAAGAAGGACGACTAGACATTACTTACAATCCTCAGGCTTGTAGAACCTGACAATGCACAATATGGCTCTTCAACCCTCCTCGTCCTGCGATGCTTGACCATAAATTAGTAAATAGAGTTCTGAAGTGACCTTTACCAGCAATGTTCTCCCAAAGATGTGGGTTAGTTTCCACTTGTTTATCAGGGCTTGATACATCAACCATACTAATGCTCATGTTGTTACGAATTATACAGAGTTTACCATTAAGAGGAACCAGAGCTGCAGCCTCTAAAGCACGAGAACTTCCAAGATGGAGCTTGCTGTCAATGAATCTATTCCACGAATCTGAGGCTCCATCATATACTCTAAGTTTACAGCCATCACGACAGTCCAAAGCATAAAGGCGACCGTTCATGGAAATGCTTGGGTTGCGCCAACCAGCAACCATCCCATCAGTGACCGGGCTCCATCCATTGGTTTCCGGATTATAGGCTTCACTCAGAACTTCTCTGTGGGATCCCAACCCTTTCAAAAACCATTTCCCGTCATAGATAACCCCAATAAAGGGCACCATAGCTGTGCTCATATCAGCAATAAAGGTCCAGCGGTTCCTATTGGGGTCATAAACCTCAGCTGAACGGAGAGTCCTTTGAATTCCTTCACATTCTCCACCAGCAACATAAAGACAATTGTTGATTACACAAGAACCAAAGAAATGACGTTTACGAAGCATGTCTGGTGCCCTGTGCCATTTATTTGTACGAGCACTATAAAAGATTACCCGTCGCATAGACCCCTTGATTGGATCTTTTCCTCCAAACAAGTAGAGATGGCAACCACTAAGAACGGCACAACCAAATCCAAGGGCTTCACTATATTCCCCAGGAAGAGGTGGAAGTGGCTGCCATAGTTGGTATGTTGGATCAAATGCATGCCATGAAATCCTTCCGTCACGATCTCTCTTTATCACGTATACCCACTCCTCCGCCATTCCAAGACTCTTCCTGAGAGAGTAAAAGAAATTTCCAGCAAGAAGCCGATACCACCTTTTGCAGACTAAACGGAGCTTGTTGTGTTCAACACGAGGAACACGTATTAGACAAGCAATTGCAAGATCATCTGGTAGACCAGGCAGAAGAGGTGACTGCACTCTTGACCTCTCTCTACGGGAGTTTTTAGTCTTGTGTGCGTGAGGATTAATGTCCGGCTGGATGCAAATTTTTGATCCTGAGACAAACTTTCTTGCCCCTACAACTGTCTTAAACCCTGAGTCAACCTTGCAATAGCATGACACGGAATCAACCTGCAAATGTTTACCAATTAGAAAATGCACGAGTATTCTAGCAGCTGACAAGTATAGCAGCGGGGAATGCCTTTAAGTTAACAAATTCACTAGCAGAAAAACTGATATAAAAACAAATCATCATTCACCATTTAAGCTGAAATTGAGAAGAAGAGAGCTGGTGATATGCATGACTGTGAGTTTGAGAAAGGATAATGCCTGGAAAAGGTTACAGTAGTCTAAATTATGCAGTCCGAACCAAAGCAGCTTTTATTAGCTAAGAGCTTACATATTATCCCTACCAGAAAATATATCACCCACTTTAGTGATCATTTACTATAAGGGTTCGGTTCGGTATAGTTTATAATGCATGCAATAGTTTTTTGTATTATTAGTACCTTGTTTGATACACTTTTTAAACCCATGTATAACTAATGTTTGCATAAGTGATATACTCTATTTGGTATTAAGGTATGTACAAGTAATGCATAAAAATCCATGATATTTGTAATGCAAAGGGTTTAATGCATGCATTAGCATGATTAGAGACTCAATTGCCCCACAAAACATTTTACACATCTTCGCCACCATATTTGTGGAGGGTGTTTTTGTAAGCAATTTCATTTTTTAAAAGTTAAATGCATATTATTTTTAATACAAAAATCCAAACACAACATAAGGCATAACTAATACAAACATTACTAAACACCATAATCAACACTATTCTTATACAAGTGTCAGTGAGTAGTGCTCACAAATCTACCAGTGGCGTATCTTGATGTGTTCCTAAGAAAAGGAATGTCCATTTATCAGAGTCTCAAGGGGGTGAGAAACACATAAAAACTCATGGGAAGCACCAATAGAAAACTATTGAAAAGGAAAAATTCTTTGAAGATACACAAGACAGGCACTCGCAAAAGCAAGTACTCAATATTTCACAAAAAATGAAGAGGATCACTTTATAACGGAAATGAAAAGATAACGGCAAATCAGCTCCATGTTATAGTCTTAGATAATCATAAATGTCCTTATTTTTCCTCTATGCTGCTCGGACCCTCCAAAAATAGTTGCACTCATGTTAGATCCTCCATAAATGCATGGATTTTGGAAGATCCAACACACACCTGGCAGCATTTTTGAAGAGTCCGAGCAACATAGTTATTCCTACCGAATGAATGGAATCAAGAATCAAGATAACGACATGCATCTATAAAGTTCAAGCCTTCATTGGCAATCACAGTCGTCTCCGATAAGAGCAAGAAAAAGCTCACCCCATAGTAGAAACTTCTTCTCACACAACGTATAGATTCAGTTGAATAAGATGCAATGTAATTGGAACTTTATTCACTTATCACAAATAAATTAACCTCATTCAATCTTTAACCATGAGCCTGTGATGGGATACACTATTCCTGGAAGGCAACTATAGTCTAAAAACAGGTTAAAGACTCAAGTCAACTCAACATTCAATCATCTTTTTTCTAGAGCTAATTTGAAATAACACAGTAGTTAAAGAGTGAACTAATATAACTGCTAAGGAACTAATATCAAAGAGATCATCAGAAACGTGCCGACAATATAATAGTTGTTCATAACATATTTAATAGCCGTGGTGACCGGGCTAGCTTGTGCACATAGTTGTTCATAACTTTATAATGCTGCAGAGGACAAAAAGATGAATCTTCAAATTCTTGAATACGTTAACCCCATAAACATGTTGATACCAATAGAGGGGACAAGTTAAAAGAACCCCTTAAAAAGTTGCACAGTCAGCAAGAATTTCACCTCGACGCCTCCCAATTTTCATGCTAATAGAAGCCCAAAAGGACAAATTTAGACGGACCCAAAATCTATACAAGCTAAGTACCAAAAATAATCAAAAATTGAAACTTAACAACAAAAAGATCATCAGGGTACCTCAAGAAACAAGCTACATACAGGGGGAATCTTAGTAACTCAGTTGGTTACCAACTACTTGAACTTTCATCTTATTGGTGAGGGTTTGATTCCCCACGTTGTAATCACCTCCCCCATTTCTCATTCCCCTACCCCCAGTTTTCAAAAAAAGAAAGAAGCTAAACACCAAAAATTCTTATCAAAGTAACTCCCTTAACAAGAAAAAAATCACCAGGGTACCTCAAGAAACAAGCTAAATACCAAAAATCTTATCAAAGTAACTCCTTTCACAAAAAAGTTCATCTGGATACCTCAAGAAACTAGCCAAACACAAACGATTGTTGCTTAGGTATCTTCTTTACCAGAAATTTCATCAGGGTACCTCAACAGTCAGCTAAATACCAAAAATTCTTGAAAAGCTAGCTCCGTTACCATTAATTTCCATCAAGGTACCTCAAGAAACAAACTAAATACCAAAATTTCTTGTAAAGCTAGCTCCTTTACCATTAATTTCCATCAGGGTACCTCAAGAAACAAGCTAATTACCAAATGTTCTTGTAAAACTAGCTCCTTTACCATGAATTTCCATCAGGGTACCTCAAGAAACAAGCTAATTAACAAATGTTTTTGTAAAAATAGCACCTTAACCATGAATTTCCATCAGGATACCTCAAAAAACAAGCTAATTACCAAATGTTTTTGTAAAACTAGCTCCTTTACCATGAATTTCCATCAGGGTACCTCAAGAAACAAGCTAATTACCAAATGTTTTTGTAAAACTAGCTCCTTTATAAAGATTGCTCCTTTACCATGAATTTCCACCAAGGTACCTCAACAAACAAGCAAAATACCAAAAAATCTTATAAAGATTGCTCCTTTACCACGAATTTCCATCAGGGAACACCTCAACAAACAAGCAAAATACCAAAATCTTATAAAGATAGCTCCTTTACCATGAATTTTCATCAGGGTACTTCAAGAAACAAGCTAAATACCAAAAAATCTTGTCAAGGTAGCTCATTTACAAGAAATTTGATCAGAGTATTTCAACAAAAAGACATTAATCAAACAAATTAACAAAAGAAAAGTCAAAAGTTTATGAAGACTCACCAGTGGAGCTTGAACTCTAAAACCCCTTTGTGCATTTGGAGACCTCTCAATTGTTTGGTCCATTTTTGAAATGAAAATTTCATACACAAAGATTCTGGTCAAATCCCAACAATTTCACCCCTCACAAGAATCAGATCAAGAAAACTAAAACCCAAAGAAAAACTTTGATATACCCTTTTTGCACTTTATACCCCTTTCAAAATGCCAACAAAAAAAAAAAACCAAAAACAACAACAAAAAAAAGTAAAAATATTAGTGCTTGGAAGTTAGAACTACAGCAACTTCAAAACAGTGATAGGCATTTTTCTCTTTATAGACCAAAATTATAAACTGAAGATTACAGCTGGAATATAATCTTTTCACCTACTTGAAAAAAAAAATTAACAAAATCATTAATAGTACTACTACTATATTATTATTGGAATATTTATTAATTTTTCTGTAATCTGAGAAATTTAATTTTTTTTTCCTGTTTTTAGTCACAGGACAAGAAACATTAATTAATTGGGTCAAACTTAAAACTGTTGTCTATGTCCCTTGTGGTTATATAAAATATATATATTGAAAATGTCAGCACTAAATTTTAATATATGAAATTAAAAAAAAAAAGTTACTATCTTTTTCATGTTTGGTAACTTTAGGAAGATACTATTTGACTGTTCGATTAAAAATATTTACTATCTTTGATAACTTTAGGAAGATACAATTTGACTGTTCGATTAGAAATATTTATTATTTTGATTAATATATATTAATTATATATAATTATTAATATACAATTAAAATTTTGAGCACTTTAGGAAGATACAATTTGACTGTTCGATTAAAAATATTTATTATTTTGATTAATATATATTAATTATATATAATTATTAATATACAATTAAAATTTTGAGAGAATAGAGATTTTATCATAGAATATACATATAATTATTTATACTTTAAAAAGATAAAAAATAATTTTAGTAGAATCTCAATTTCAAAGAATGATAAGAAAAGGCAAAAAAACAAGAAGATTATAAGAGACTGAGGCTAAGGAAACTAGTAGAAATGGAAATTAAAAAAAAAAATGAAAAACAAGAATAATGTTAATATATAGAGGATGGTTAACTTTTTATTTTAAAAATAATTTAACTTTAAATTTTTTATTATATATTTATAATCACACAATTGGACAAAAAATGTATAAATTAGATTGTTGCAATATCATAAACACATTAAAGATCATTTAATATATCCTATTATAGTTTTATAATTCATTTCTTTATACTAGAATAAAGATTTGCTTACAATATGAGCTTATAAAAAATAAAAAAAAATCCCTAATAAATAGTTGAGTGGTTATAGTAAAAAATATTAAACAATTAAACTCTCTAGACTCTAATTTTTTTAAAAATAAATTAGTAAAAATACACATAAAATTATTTCAAAGAAAAATAAAATTAATGACTTTAATTTAGCTATATTTATACGAATTATGTCTATTGAATTATAGCAAATTATTCGTTAAATTAATCAAAATATACACAAACTGATTCGGAGGGGAGGGGTGTTTCCACTAAGCAAGATGCTTGTGTAATATAAATTTGATGTAAACTATAATTAACATAAAATAACTCTTTGAGTTTACTAGGAAATGATGACTAACAATATTTTTAAATTTTAATAATAATAGATGTCTCATTACACTATAATTAAGAAATCATAGAATGGAGAGACTTTTTCTTTTCATGTCTATTATTCTATTTGATTCAAATTAAATATAAATTAAATATGATATGACTCAGAAATTTAATATTCAAAACACCCTATTTGTTTTTGCACTGTCCAATCAAAGAAAATCAAAAATAAATAATTATGAAATAAATACAAGAAATTATAGAAAAAGTCAAAAGATTTATTATTTATTTTGTGGTAATGTGAATTGTACTCCAATTTTACACCAAGTAACAACCTCATTTATTTGTAATTTCATTTATATATAGGTATCTGGAAAGTGTTTTGTCAAGTTTTTAACGATATGATATTTTAAAAAAAATAAAATATTTATCTTTTCTTGATATTATAAAAGTAATAATAAAAAAATATATATATTTTTAAAATAGTAGAAAAATAAACTTAAACGGAAGGAATAATATAGTAAATTTCAACAATAAATAAGAAGACTCAAAATTTTACTCATAAAATGCGTACGTTGAGCACGTTTTATGCCTTATATTCTCTGCTCTTCTATTTAGGTATATGATAAGCGTTTTTTAAATTTTTAACGACATGACATCTTTTTGAAAGATAATGTATTTATCTTTTCTTAATATTATAAAAGTAAAAAATGATATTAATAAATATATTTTAAAAATAATGGACAAATAAAATTAGAGTGGAGGGGTAATATAGTTATTTCGATAATAAATAAGAAGACACAGTTTAACTCATAAATTGCATTCGTTGAATGCGTTTTTTGTCTTTTTCTCAGTTTTTCTATTTAGGTATTTGAGAACGTTTTTTCAAATTATCGACGATATGACTTTTTTTTAAAAGATAAAATATTTATCTTTTCTTGATATTATAAAAGTAAAAATTGATATAAATAAATGTATTTCAAAAATAATAGACAAATAAAATTAGAGTGGAGGGTTAATATATTAATTTCGACAATAAATAAGAAGACACAAAATTTTGCTCATAGAACAAATGCATTTTATGTTTTATATTCTCTGCTCTTTTATTTAGGTATCTAAGAAGCGTTATTTCAAGTTTTAAACAACATGACATTTTTTAAAAGATAAAATACTTATATTTTCTTGATATATAAAAGATATAAATAAAATAAATAAATATATATATTTAAAATAGTGCACAAATAAAATTAGAGTGAAGGGTAATATAGTAATTTCAACAATAAATAAGAAGATACAAAAGTTTACTCATAAATAGCATTCGTCGAATGCGTTTTATGACTTATATAATTCTCTGAGCTTCTATTTAGGTATATGAAAAACGTCTTTTCAAGTTTTCAACAACATGACATATTTTGAACGACAAAATATGTATCTTTTCTTGATATCATAATAGTAAAAATTAAAATAAAAAGAAATATATTTCAAAAAATAATGGACAATAAAACTAGAGTGAAGAGATAATATAGTAATTTCAACAAAAAATAACAAGACACAGTTTTAGTCATAAATCACATTTGTTGAATACGTTTTATACCTTATATTCTCTGCTCTTCTATTTAAGTATCTGAGAAGCATTTTTTCAAGTTTTCAACAACATGATGTTTTTTAAAACATAAAATATTTATATTTTCTTCATATCTAAAACATATAAATGATATAAATAAAGGGAAAAATTGTATATAATAGCAAACTAATAACCTAAAATAAATGGAATAGCTAGGGTTTGATTTAATTGTGCTCCATAGCAAACGTTAGCTAAAATTTGCCAGCGTCTCTCTCCCAAAAATCTCGCTCGCCACTCTCCATTCTCGCTCGCCTCTCTCGCTTTATACACAGAAGTGTATAATTTTGTTTCTGTTTTGTATAAAGCGAGAGAAAAACATATATCTTCTTGTTATACACTTAATATTACAGCGAAATAGACAGTGATGTTTGCTATGGAGCGCAATTATGCAAAGTTTGCTATAGCATACAAATATGAATTTTTTGTTTGCTATATGTGAAAGTTGCCCTATATATATATAGTATATTGATTATCATATACAATGACCGTGTTTCGATTCAATAAACACGATATTTGCGCTCGAGCTCATTCATAAATAATGGGACGTTAGACAATCAATTCTATAGTGCGTTATATAATTAACAACAATCATATATTTGACGTAATTTTATATATACTGAAACTTTAGTAATAAATAAGATGTATGTAGATTTTATCTTTATGGGATATAGAGATTATTTCTAACAAGACTCTAATCGTAAAAAAGAAATAATAAAATACAAAACAAATATAGCAAAAAATAGTAACATATTATATAATTATATATTTATTTAAGCATATCATAACAATAAAGATGTGAGAGCACAACAATCAATAACCAATTCCTCATAAACATTAATTGATTGGTCAAATAAAGATGTATAGTTAGTTCAATTTCCATATATAACAAATTATTGTGGGTCCTTTTTTTTATATTAATCAATTATGCCGGCCATTTATAGTTTTGTATAATTATATTTATTATATATAGGTGAAAATTAATAATGAAGTTTGATTTTACTATGTTTATATTTATCAATGTGCAATTATGATTCTTTTTTTAAAAAAAATTGAGATCCCTTTTTCTTATACCCTTTATTTATAATACATGCTAGTTATATTAAATAAAAAAATATTTATCATAATTATATAAAAGTTGGTAATCATAACATATCACTATTACTAATAATTACTTTTTCCATGTAAATTAAGTTACTTTTTGTGTAATTATTGTAGTAATAAATTGACATAAAAAACATGGTGAATTTTAACGATAACTTACATAAATATACTACAAATAAAAAATATTTACCATTTATAGTAATAATATATTTTTTCCAGTCTATCACCTTTGATACATTTATAATACACTTTTAATTCATATTACAAAAAATAATTTATTATTCACATATAATACAAGTTTTATTGATGGATAATATATTTATTTCACGTTTTAATACACTTATAATTCAATGTGTCAACTTCTTACCAAACATGCATAATATATTTTATAAAATAGTTATAATACATATTATTGCATACTTAATTCACTTTTAATACATATCGCAGATTTAACATAGTATTGCTATAAATGGTAATGAATTAAAAGTATCTCTAAAATCAGTAATTATTTATTAAAAGACATATATCCAAATAATTTTTCCGATTTTTTTTAATTACTAAGCCCATTTTCGATTACGCACAAATTTCTGCCAAAGAAATGTGTAAATCAAATTCAGAAATATCACTGTGTACATGAAAAAAATGATTCATGGTAAATGTCAAAATAAAAATAAAAAATGTGTGTATTAAAAGTACATTATCAAGTATACATTTTTTGGCTCCTAATTAATACAAATTTGATATTATTTCATATGTTTTGAAAAAATTGTCATGCATAATTTTAAAAATATTTGGTAGATTCTTACGTAACTGTTTTTTTTTAATCAGAAAAACGTAATTTTACAATTAATAAATTTTGCATGTGAAAAATAGTGGGGTAGCTAAGATTCTGAAGAGGAAAAAATTAAAAGAGAAAAATATAAAAATTTATCGTAATATTCTTGGCATGACATAAAAAAAATATTGCTCAATTTATTATTTCCGTATCTGATGTTCGATATCTATTTTTAAAATAACGATTAAATAAGGACTCATAGCATGTAAGTCTCGTTAAATGGAGAAGCGCTCCTTACGAGAATTATTTTATTTTCAAAACTCAAATTTGAGATCGTTAATTAAGAGTGGAGAAATTTTATCCGATCCATCGAGCTGAGTCTAAACACGAGTATAGGCAAAATACAATTGTCCACACCAAACAATTACTTGCTATTTTGTCTGATTTCTAAAGGTCAAACAATTCCATCTAAAAACCTATAAATATAAATATTATTATGTCACATATAATTTCATTTTCTAAGAGTCGTTTTCACAAGTTTTGGTATAAAAATATAAATTTTATAGCATAATTATAATATGAATTCAAAAATTAATTGTAATAAAAAATTATAAATAAAGTATGATAGGCTTGACAAGGAAAAAAAATCAGACTCGACAATCAGAAAAAATAAAATAAATAATTTGAATTTGACTTAAAAGAAGCAACCTTACGAGAATCATAACTTGATCATCATTGATAAATATAAAATATTTTTAAATTACTTCATGTTTGGATGATCTTTCAATATCGAACGTACGTTGAAATTGAAATAATATGACCTTTTTAATAGAAAATAATGACTCATTCAATAAAAATAATTATAATAATAACTATTATTACTATTATTATTATTTTCTACTTTCTTCTAGGAATAGTTTTGTCACTTTGTCAAATAGGGAGATGCAAATTGGATATAAATCAATTTTAAAAAATAAAATTAATATTGAAACTAATTTAAAGAATTTACAAAAAAAAAAAAACTATAAAACAAAAGAACTTTACAAAAAGATGTTAAGTTTGTCAAATATTTCAATAGAGCTAGTGGAATTTATCTATAATCTTGTTTTAATAAAATGTTGTCATAATGTGTAATTTATTTAAAATATAAATATCAATTCGAAAAAATATTTATTTAAATAGAAAGGAGATCTTAAATCAATAGGGCAAATAAAAGTAAGTATTATTGACCTAACCCCTTATTACATTATTTAAATAAGCAATTACGTCATTTTTCATTTTGAAGAAAATTTTCCATATCCAACAAAGTGACTTTAACTAATATTTACAATAATCGTATCGTTGACGAGGTATAGTCTAATAAAAAAATTAATTTTCATCCTACATACATCACTTATCAATAAATATATGTTTTTTTTAAAAAAATATACAAAATTATGTTAGATTTCTTGGCAACTAAACCACTACTAACTATAAAAAGTTTCAATGAGCATATCATCAAGAAAAGGACCAACAACAACTTCCAAAAAGAAGTAATGTCAAGTGATCCACATAAACATACT
>NC_028637.1:776835-799646 GCF_001406875.1 Solanum pennellii | reverse complement strand
CACCCCTACCCCCACCCCACCCCCACCCCCACACAACCAATCATCGAAGAAAAATGAAAATTTAAATAGCTAACCAATCATGGTAGAATAGTAAGTATTTCTTCATCCTCAATCAGAAGTTTCGAGTTTGAGCTTGAATATGAAATCGTCTTTGTTAAGAGGATTCTCGATGATCTAATCAAGCCCTAATCCTAGTGCTAACACCAACAAAACATAACTAATCATTGAAGAGAGTTGAAACACATAATGATGGTAGAGTGGTAAATACTGCTTTATCCTAAACTAAACCTGAATGTGCAATCGTCTTTTTTAGGGAATGATTTACACAATGTAAAACTTTCCTATGAGAATTATGATTAAAAAATCGAAATTTCCTATGCAAATCATGATTTAATCAGACCCCAATGTGGGTATCGAACACGAACGACTAATGACTAAGAAAGCAAAAACTTTCTCTAATATGTATAAAATAGAAAATTTGATTAATAAGACTTCAGAATATTACAACAGTACTGACTAAAGTAGAAACATAACTTCAAACATTTGGTTCAAAGGGCTCTGCAGAAGAGATCTACAACCAACAAAATTGAGTTAAGAGAAGTATAAACCACATTTCTAATGAGGCAAAAAATTCCTAATCTGTTAGTCATTATTTGCCGCGAACCTGCCAAGATTTACGCATCCCCTAGAGCCCTGAACTATATGTCACGAACGACAACCACCATGGAAAGTAAAAACTCGAGTACAACGGAAGAGAAACTAACAAGAGTGAGGAATAGCAAGAGTAACCTCTAAAGTGAGTAGTTTTGCTAGTGGAGAACTTGAAAGTACAACTGAATTAGCTAGTGGGGGCAAAATGAGGCTGGTTAGTCCCATGCACTAGTCACGCCTGCTGTTCCATACGATGCATTATACCCCCCAGATGCATAGCCACTGTTCATATTGGCACCACCACCATAATAGTCGGTAGAACCACCACTAGCACCTCGGTTATAAGAGGAATCTCTTCGAAAGTCACGAGCACCAAAACGAGCTCCACCACGACGATTCTTGCCTCCATAAGTGGATCGAGCAGCAAAGCGAGAGAGCCAAGCAGGTACTTCTTGGTTTGCTTCTTGCATCAGGTCGGATAGTGATCTTGCCAGTGAAGAATTGTTCTCGTTGAAGAAGGCAGTAGCTAAACCTGTTTTTCCTGCTCGTCCAGTTCTTCCAATACGGTGCACATAGTCATCAATGTCATTTGGCAGATCAAAGTTAACAACATGTGCAACATGGGGGATATCGAGACCACGTGCTGCCACATCTGTTGCAACCAAGATTGGTGTGTAACCAGTTTTGAAGGATCTGAGGGCATGCTCTCTCTCCTGCCAAAGATGCACAACAATAGAACATGGGTTAAAAAAAAAAAAAAGTCTTTCGCATAAACGACATGAAGGAATAAGGTAAAAAGAAAGCTGATTTAACTAGTCGAATTTGGCAGAAATCTGCTATAGCAGAAAAGTAATGGACAATTTGATGCTCAATGTCACAATGCCAGTACATAATACCTTCCATAAGGAACCTAAAGGATACCGTCTCATACACAGCATTGCAATATAGAAGCTTAAACTTAATGAACAAAGCTTTCATGATAGCACAAAAGAAATACAGCAGTACTTATCTAACCAAGTCCTTCTACAACTCATTTGTTAATACGATATCCGTAGTCAAACCTGAGCAGATGAAGCAATGCAAAGCAACATCTTACTCTACTTTACAAAAAGCCAATGAGTATTACATTAAAGAAGCATGTGATTGGGGACTGCAAGCATACAACACATATTCCATTTTTATGAGGTAGCTCCAGCCCAAAAGACAATGAAACTTCCATAGAAATTTGCTTACAGCAATTTCGATAACATGCAACATTGTTACAGACAACTAAAAAAATTGAGGCTCCCCAGACGTACCAATGTAAGAAAACTACAACTAAAGCTCTTTCCAACAAAGAGCTGAAATGTAGCATATTTAAGATGGAAAATGGAGATTTCGAAATCAAGCACAACAGGTTACAACATATATATATCAAATGGAAGCACAATGCAGTGCCACCATATGAATGTAATTTTAAGGAAAGAGCAGAAGGGTTTTACCCAAGGAGGAATGGAGTAGGACATAAATTTTCTTTCACTTTCATTTCAAGAGAAATAAAGAGACAAAAGGAGATTGATTATGTGCTCTCTCAATTTTAAAACTGAGAATCAATACTTCAGATTTTTATTTTTACTTCTACGAGGGAAGAAACTTCTTCCATTTGTGGACAAATAAGGTTGCTGAAGAACCAAGGAAAGAGAGGAGAAAGGGAACCTCAATCCCGGCCCCATCCAGTTTCTAGACTATGGTCTTTAAATATTTGGTTTGAAGATTGAAGTGGCGCTATGCACTATCCATCTAATCATCACAAACAATGTAAAAGAAGTTATTTTGAATCTAGAGAAGCAACCTAACATAGTGAAGCTCATGAAAATTGAGATTCCACAGTAAAAAGCTATATTGAAGCATGGGCATAATACATATATTTGACCCTAAACTTGGCTTCAAATTTTAACTTTGACCTCCAACTTTCATAATGCACAAACACACTTTAACTATCCAACTTTTAAATAAATAAATACATGAGTCCTACATGGAACAATACACGTAGGACACCACGTAGGAAAAAAAATGACATGTAGGACATGTGTGTCTATTTGTTCAACTTTATACAAATTTAAGTGTTTATTTGTGCATATCCAAAGTTGAAGGGCATAAATGTAATTTGAAGTCAAGTTAAAGGGCACATTTATGTATTATGCCTTGAAGCAATGTCCTGCTTGTTGACCTCCAAAAGTTTAAATACATACTCCTTTCAAATGCTAATTCATGGATCAACTTGGTAAGACTTCTAATTGAACAATGGGCAGATAATAGTTATTGAAGATAGCCAAATTATGAATCGCAAAATTCAATTCAATATACATAAATGAATATAATATGAGCAAAAAGAGAGGGAAAAAAAAGCTAAACAACTCTAGAAAGATAAAATAGTCATTGTTATAAGCTTCTGTATGATTAGATAAGTCAACCAGAACCCACTAGGAGTCAGCAACCGTACCTGCTGAGTTCTATCACCATGAATAGCAGTAGCAGGGAAACCATTCATACAAAGCCAATGCTCCAGTGCATCAGCTCCCTTCTTAGTCTCCACAAAAACAAGGGTAAGAGCTTGCTGAAAAACAGAGAGAAGCAATGAGTATAAATAGGTTGAGAAGTTTGAAACTGTACGTTTATAAAGAAAAACATACAGTGAAACTTATGGGTATGACAACCATTGTTTTAAAAGGGTAAAGTAAAATTTCTTGTTGGGGTGTTCCACAGATATGAATTTATATGTTTCAACCACCAAAAGTACGGAGAGGAGCCAGGAATTATAATTTAGGGGTTTTTGACACCAATTCTTTTTGCTTTCTGGGTTCTGAGTAGTTTATTTTTACATATTAAATAAAAAATTTTAACGCAAATACAGAACTTGAGCTAAAGTCACTCGGTTCTGGCAAATTCATAACCACTACTGTGGCTCTGTTCCTACCAAAAGTAAAATATTATTAGCAGGATAACACATGGTACACCAGACACACAGCAGTGAAGTAGATAGACAATTAATACAACTATAAGCCTTGGTGCCTCTTCCTTTAATACATAAATTGTTCTACCTCCAGGGGTCAATCTTTAGTACCTGTACTTGTCTATTCTTCATCACAACCATACTTAATTTAGTTATGTGCTACGCTACCTCAAGAACATAAATAACTGAGTAAAATTGAAACAATAGACAGGAGCTACCTTGCCATGAACACCGTTTTCCTTCTGCGCATGAAGAAGATCCATCAAGTGACTTCTCTTGTCAGTCTCTTGAACATATTCAACTCTTTGGACAATCAAATCTGTGCTAGAGCCGACCCTTCCGACGGCCAAAAAGATATAACTGGATAGAAAATCTGAGGCCAGTCTCTGCGTTCAGATTAAAACTTTAAGTGTATTAATTCTGCAACAAACACTACCAAGGCGCTCTTTCCTATGCTTTAATCAAGTAATATACATCCAAAAATTAGAGGAAAATATGAGCTCCTCTCTTATTGTAGAAGAGCAAGCAGCGCGAGAATTTGTAATGATATTGAAAGGTCACCACAATGTTGCTCATCCATGAGGAGGAACCCAAAACAGTTTGTAGTCAGAAGCAACAAATTCCACAGGATAATGGAGTTATTAAATAAATTGATAACAAGGGAAAAAATTGATGGATCAATGAAGAGCCTGTCAATGAAGAAAAATAACCTGAATCTCTTTTGGAAAAGTGGCACTGAAAAGCATGGTCTGTCGCACACCTGGCGGAGGCATGTCCATCTGTTGCACTATTTTCCTTATTTGAGGTTCGAAACCCATGTCAAGCATCCGGTCAGCCTCGTCTAGAGCCAAATACCTTATCATCTGCAACGAGACTCTTGCTCTCTCAAGTAAATCTACCAACCGTCCAGGGGTTGCTACAAGAATATGCACACCTCTCTCTAATTCACGAAGCTGTTCACAGTGTCACAACATAAAATTGGCTGTGAGAAACAAATTACAGCTTTCATGATGAAAGATTTTTTTGTCAGTAAGGGCGAAGTGTCAGACATGATAGCAATGTAGCAACGATGTAAGGAAGATAAAACTTGTACACATTAAAAAATGCAGAGAAGCAATCTCTCTCAAGCCTCACCCACAGATTCTCATACTATTACGAGCCCAAATGAGTGCCTGCAAAGGGGTTGAAAAGTAAAGCTACTACTCTATATTTTTTGGTACCAGAAGGCAGTAACATTAAAGAAAGCTACTATACACATATATATATATTGAGAAGGTGGAAATATACTTCATAGTTATATTAGGAAACAAGGATATAGAATCAGAATCCATTTCACAAATTACTCAAAAAGAACAAAACTGAGGGATAATTCTCTCTATTTGTCTCGCATTCTCTCTCACTAACACTACATACATTTCTTAAATGCACCCACAAACATAGCAAAAACCAGATAACACATATTCACTATCTCCAAAAAGTTTCAATCACAGCCACCATTATATTAACAATATCAATCCGACTGGTATGAAACCTCTTCACGTGCGTCAAATTTCAGTAGAATGAAGGCCAGTTTCACACTTGTATAAGTTTCTTTTTAGACTCGTTACGTCTCTGATTCAAGGTCAGCATTGTTCAAAAGAATTTACTCACTCAAGAAAGAGTCCTTATCCAAAAAAAGAAAAAAGGTCCCTATCCAAAAAAACAACAACAAGAAATAAGGTTATAGAAAACGCAGGCAAGTTCCAGTTTGAAATTGGCCAACAACTTACTCAGAACATGAGTCCCTCTGGTGGCATTAGAAATACAAATATCAGAATCTCAGAATCAATCCAACTGACCTAAAGTTAGTGCTGTTGCCGAAACGTAATGGAAGTGGACAAAATGTACTTCGAAGTAATTGCCCCGGGGACAATTAACTTTTGTTAGAGAATGTAACATAATATACACTCCAGAAAGTGCAGCACCAACAGTAAACTGGAATGCTCTAATATGCTTAGAGGTAAATGTAGCAACCTAAAACAGATGACATATCATAGTATACTTGCTCACTCTAATTTATCATACAGAATATTACAATAGAAGCTAACATTGCATATGAAAGAAAACCCAGTAACTAATAATCCAAATTAAAAAAAAAAAAGGATAGATGCCAGCAAATTATAACAAATTAAGACTGAAGTACCAAGCAAATAAGAGAAAATATGGAACCTGTTGGTTTATAGGAGCACCACCATAGGCAACAACCACCCTGACGCCAGTTTGATATGAGAACTTTTTAGCCTCGTCATGAATCTGCAGATCACAACACAACCTTCAATCCTTCATATAAAAACTCGTTTTGTGAAGCAACCCATATATCAATGTACAGAGAACAAAATCCTTCTTCATATCTTCTTCTCTTATTCAACTATATTGACCAATAACCAGAAAAACTTACTTGGCATGAGAGCTCCCTAGTCGGGGAGAGAATAAGAGCTAGAGGAAATGCCATACGTGGACGAGGAGGTCTAGGAAATTGGCCCCTCATGATCCCACTTATGATGGGGAAGCAGAAAGCAGCAGTTTTTCCAGAACCAGTCTGAGCACAAGCCATCAAATCCCTCCCTGCGAGTGAAATAGGTATAGCATGCCGTTGCACAGGGGTCGGCTTAACATACTTGCACCTCCTTATATTTTCATTGACAGCTTCACCTAAATCAATCTCTGCAAAAGTATTCACAGGAGGGGGCACATTATCCCCGCTTGTTTCCACTGGAATATCCTCATATGCATCAAAATTGATCGCAGAACTTTCTTGTTCAGTAACAGGTTCACTATCATCGTTTGTAAAGGGGTTAACTTCCCGATCCCTCCCACGATCCCAACCACCACTTCTTCCATTCCAACCACCACCACGTCCTCCTCCACCAGCATAACCAGATTGGTATTCATTCCTTTGACCGCTCCAACGACTCCCAACCATATTTGGGACACCATAACCACTATGGTCATTACCTAATGATGCAGCAGCCCCAGCATACGAAGCCTGTGCAGGAGGATCAGTTGAAGGTCTGTTTCGCAAATGTGGTGGAACATATGCTGACTTAGACGGAGCTCCAGCCGGATTCTCGGCTGCAGAAACAGAATCAGCCCACGACATTGACATAGTCAAAATACCCAAAGATCACACACTCTTTACCTTCCCTCAAGTTACCAAAACAAAAAAAAAAAACAAAGAAGATACCCCTAAAACCAAAATTTTCAGCTAATTTTACAAATCCAAGCTACTTAACCTCCCCAAAACAAAAATTCAGATCAAAAGCCAGCAACTTTCGTCATCATCAAATCAAATTCAAATTCCCCAAGTCTCAAATCAGCCTGCAAATTCCACAACCCGGAAAATCAGTCAGCCACTTATCACCCACTTAAATAAACACATATTCTATATAAACAACCTCATATCAAGCATATGCAATCCAACCCAAATGCAAAACACAGAAATGCAACATAAAAACCAAAACTTTGAAATAACAAATCATAACCAAAATGATCACACCCCCACATAAAAACTGAAAACAAAAACACCCATCACATATATACATGTTAAGAACAATCCCCATTTCAGGCAACATACAACAATTCCCATCTCAACAACCAGCAAAAAAAACACCAAAACAGGAAAAAAAGGGAAACCCCATTTCACAAATTGATAACTACACCTAGAAAACACAACCATAATCAACAATACCCACTTCACAAAATTGAGATAAAAACATGAAAAACAAACAAATACCCATTTCAAAAATCAGTTAAAAACAACAAAAAATTCCCAAATTAACACAACCCCATATCAATACTTAAAGCAAATACATATAATGTGAGATAAAAACAATAAATTGACTTGCAAACCTCTAAGTTTGAGAAGCAAAAAAGGTAAGTGTTTCCGATCGGAAGCAGATGAAGAAATGCAAAAAAAAAATATCTTCTTTGATGATGGATTATTTTTTTTCCTTTTTTTTTTATATATACAAAAAAAAAACTAATCTTTATTGCTTCTCCGTAAAGGGTTTGAAATGAAAAAGAAAAAAAAAGGGGAAATAGAAGAACCAGTGGAGAGAATTGAGACTTCTCCGTACGTTATGTATACACAGTTCTTGATTGCGGCTAGCCTAAATTTTTGCCTATTTTTCTTCTTTTTCTTTCAACTATACTATATACTATCCTACCATTAATAATTCTCTTCTTTTTTTTTAATAATCGTGATATTCGAATTAACTTTTGCGTATTAAAAAATAAAGATGTATCAAAAATACCCTTAACCTCAACGCGAATGATTAGCTTCATTCTTAACTCGTGACGGTTTTAAAAATACTTGTATACCGTCGATCTTGTAATACGAATGAAATGCACCTTTAAATTCTCGTCAAGTTTAGGAGTATTCTCAACACTTCTTTTACGGTTTTTCATTAGAGTCGTGTACTTGAGTTTGAGAGTTAAAGACAACTTGTTATGTCATGTGGCAGATCAAGGTGTATCTAAATTTATTTTGGTTATATAGAGGGTGTTTTTAAGGCGCAATAGTTCCACGCGAAACTAATGATATGTGTCGAGTTTAGGGGTGTTTTTAATATTTCTTTCAGCCAAATAGACACTTAAATTCTCGTGAGTGAAACACATCATTACACTAGTAAAGTTAAGAACAAAAATGAACTTAAATACAATGTAGTGTTGTAACATGAATGAAATACATTCCTAAATTTTTGTCGAGTTTAAGGATGTTTTCAACATTTCTCTTTCGACTTTTTATAAAGAGTTACATGCTCCTATAAGAGTTTTAGACAACTTACTATGTCATGTAACAAGTCGAGAATGTATTTAAATTTAGTTAATCAAATATAACAATGTTATTAAACCTGTCCGATAGTTCAAAGATAAAATCAATAATTCGCTTTAAATAAATAAAATTATCTAATACGTATTGTTATATCATATGAAATTAATCACCATGTAAATAAAAAAAAGGGTCTTTTTTCCATTTCTTTGTTTCCATCACCACCACTCACTCTCTCTCCCCTCTCTCTCTCAGTGGAGCTGAGAAAACGATGTCGTAGAATAGGAAAACCAAATCAAACCAACCCCATGTTTCATTTTCCTCTTTGTGTAGATGTGTAAACAAAGATTCTTATGCTGTAATTGTGGTAAAAATCCAATCTTTTTTGCATTTCTGTGATTGTTGTGAAGAAAAGATTCAATCCCAGAAGAGAAAAAATGAGCTTGGATCCAGTTGTGTCTTCTTCTCAAGGGAATCTTGATGAGCAGATTGCTCAGCTTATGCAGTGCAAGCCCTTATCTGAACAAGAGGTGAATTTTCAATTTTTTTTGTGCTGTTTTTTATTTTGTTGGTTTTGTGTTTCCTGATGTATATTGGAAAATTTTTTGATCTGGGGTTGATTATTCTTGATTCATCTTGTGATATGGTGAGCTGATCTGAGAATTTGTGTTGTCTTTTTTCATTTTTTTTGAATCTTGGGTGTTTGCCTTTTGTGTTCCTCAGCCTATGTGAGGTTGATGTCCATTTTTTTTTTGAATCAGATTGTTTTGTTCTTCAGAATTGATATGAGTTGTTTTTAAGTTTTGTCCTATTTCTTGTTTTATGCTTCTTTGTTGTAATTTCCATATCCAAAATGATCAATTTGCTAAATATTAAGTACTATTTTGATATTTTCTTAGCTTGTAAAGTAAAACTTGAAATTCTGTTGATTATGTTCCATACAGATGGTAGATTATAAACAGTTAATTGTATCAAGGCAGCATTTTTCTCCCTGGCAATGCAAAATGAAAACTTTGTACTTGAGCTTAAAAATTTGAACTTTGTGAATGATTGATTAATTTCAGTCTTCTGATAATGGTTTCCGGCACAAGCTATAGTGTTAAACAGTGAATTTTATTTGAGACAGTGTATTTTTGTTAATAAGTAATAAGAGCATACGTATACGTGTTTTTCTTTGTGTTCACAACATCAAATGGAAAACGTGGTCTGATCTCCCTGTTCTTTTACCTTAAAATTTACGACTTGTTTTTGACATACAATGGTTCATTTGATTAGGTTATGTTTTTCTCTTCTGAGTTGTCTTAAATCTCTTTTCTTGGGACAATCCGAGACCCTAATGATTCATGTATTCAGCGGTTAATCATGCCAAAAAAAAGTAATCTATATAGATTTTAGCAGCAATATTTGGCTCTTCTGCTAAACTTGAATTTCAAACTTACTTTTGGGATAGCCCAATGGACATTCTTTGAAATCCAACTTGTTAAGCTTACGTCTTTAGCCACTTATGGCTTTTTGCATCTACTCCTTTCTCAGTATTTCTTTCTTTTAAGGTTTCTTGCTGTATTTGTCATGAAGATGTTACATATATTAGCTTGCAGGTTTTTTTATTCTTATATTATTTTGATGTTACCAGGTAAAAGGATTATGTCAGAAAGCAAAGGAGATATTAATGGATGAAAGCAACGTGCAGGTAAGATAATTTAATGTCTGCCTTTTCTCTTTTTATTTATGCTGTTTATCCCCCTTCTTGGCAAGGGAGGAAGGAGGTAAGCCTTGGTCTGGACTTAAAATTCTTCTTTTTGTTCCTGACTTTAGGCTTCCTTCACTGGACTATGTTTGTTAATCTCTTTGTGTTCAAGTTTCAAACTGTAAGAAATGTGGTCTTGATCTGTCTCTGCACGATGCCGGTGGAGCATTCATATGCTTATTTTCTTGGATATTTGTGTTTTCTTTATTTTAAAAATGTGCTTTTTTTGTTTGACATTATTGAACTGAAAGTTATTAACTGGTGGTTTGATGTTAGATAGTTTCTTTATAAATATAGGCGGTCTAGTATTCTATAAAATTTTGTTATCTCTCCTCTAGATTGCTGAAGCTTTAGTCCACAAGCATGTAACCAAGGCTTCTGCATACCTTAATATACATAAAACAATAGCTGATGTGGTTAACATGAAACTATCTGATACAGGATGGTATTGATTCATTGACGGAACATAAAAAAATAAATTGTTTTCTTATCAGCTTAATAGATGATATAGATCTCTTAGAAAGATTTAAATGTGCATGAATATATGATTGTAGGACTGAATTGTTTCAACTTTCCCTGTTGCAGCCTGTGAAAAGCCCTGTGACTATATGTGGTGATATTCACGGCCAATTCCATGATCTTGCTGAGCTTTTTCGTATTGGTGGGAAGGTACATTTGCCTCTTTCTAGATCTTGTTTCTCTTTATGGGATTAGCCAGTTCATGCTTGTGTTAGAAGAATTGTCTTCTTATTTTTTTTTCCT
Organism: Solanum pennellii; assembly: GCF_001406875.1. Classification (NCBI taxonomy): domain Eukaryota; kingdom Viridiplantae; phylum Streptophyta; class Magnoliopsida; order Solanales; family Solanaceae; genus Solanum; species Solanum pennellii. Next base: position 788,684 of record NC_028637.1, on the reverse strand, counting down.
TGCTTGGTAGCAATAAACATTTGGAAATATGTTAAGTCATTTGGTAACTATGGACATATGTAAACACGTTCGTCATTTGGTTGGGAAAAACTTCTCTCTCCTGTGGGAGGAAGGTGAAGTTGTTCTCGATAGATTTGTAGAGTGACCAACACGGGTGCATATGTCGTTATCTAACTATTGAATTATAGGCTTGTTCGGTAGTCAAATCACTTCCTTTCTTGGTAGCAGTGAACATTTGATACCATGTCAGTCATTTGGTTGGAAAGAACTCTCTATCAACATCTTTCTCCATCTGAGGATAGGTCTTTGATATAGCTCCTTCACATAAGTCGGGCTAAATGAAACCATATGCAAGGGAAAAGTTTTATGAGATGGTTTATCATTTTCTTAACAAGCCCTATACCTATCCTCCTATGGCAAATGAGCTATATAGTGCTAGTTTCAAAGAGCAAAAAACAATCTGTTTTTTACATGCTGTTGTGTTGAATTTTTGGTAATTTCTCTCTTTATTTTAGATAAAATTGTAATCTTGTACTTTAATGAAGGGGACGGTAGTCAAATTTCTTTTCCTAACTTGCCCTTTTTTTGTTTTACTTGCAGTGTCCTGACACTAACTATCTATTTATGGGAGATTATGTAGATCGTGGATACTATTCTGTGGAAACAGTAACGGTGAGGTTCTTTTTTGTATTATACCTCCAAAAGGATTTATGTTATGTTATTTTTTTGGATAAGGTAGGAGGATTTCATTGTGCACCGGTGATAACTCAGTTGTTTATTTGCAAGATGTGTCATGCTTGCTTATCACCTTCTGCAAACCCCTGAGACTACTCTTCCCTATTTATCGTATTTACCTTTTTTGGGAGGGAGTTATTTCTATGGGGTGGCCTTTAAGACTTGGAAACGCATTCTGTGCTTCCACTATAATCTGAAAAGTGCGAAGCTTTCGTTGTTGTACTATAATGAAACTGGTATATGTCATGCGGTTTTGATTGTCAATTCTCTTGGATGAGTAGTTTATATGGGGTCTTGGAATATGGCATTATAAAATGCACACAATTGCAGATATTAAGAAAAGCTCTTTAATGCTTTAGTAGTTGCTAACTTCAATTGGCTCAATATCATCTGAACGATGGCGTCATTTGATTGTTAATTTGTTTGCAGCTTTTGGTAGCTCTCAAAGTGCGGTATCCTCAACGGATTACAATTTTGAGGGGAAACCATGAGAGTCGTCAGGTATATATGATTATGTTAAGATTTTATTATTTACATCTTGCATCAAATGGATGCCTTTTCTCAGTGAGTTGCATAGTATTTGTTCATTATGCTTTTATTATGGATACTGTTTCGGTTCAGGTTTATATTTTGAGATCTGATTTTCTGTTTGTATCTTGCAGATTACTCAGGTTTATGGGTTTTATGATGAATGTTTACGAAAGTGAGTCTCATATTATACATTTTGTGGGTTGTTGTCTCATTTTTTTTGTGGGGTGGTGTTACTGCGTTACGATATATCTGTTCAATTATCTTATTTTCTTTATCACCAGTATTTTACCATTTGACTTGATGTCTGTCTAAATTCTTTACCTTTACCTTCTTATAGAAGTTTATGGACACAGTATTTACGGATAGAGTCATTTACACATGTACAGATAGAAGACATGATTGCCTGCGTGTTTTAGTGTATTAACTTTTAAGATGTATTTGGAATGCGGTTTAGCTATGTAGGTTGTCATTCAGGAACTGTTTAGCGATTTGCTTGAAATATTAGTAAAATTTCAAGGAAATGGGACAGATGGGTCAAATATCTTGTGAGAATAAAATCAGTTAAAAGTAGGAGCAGCTTTACTAGTTAGAATTCTTGGAGAGAGGAGATTTCCTGTTCAAAAGGTACGTAATTTGGGACAACAGGAACTGATGAAAGCGAAGTGTGTTCAGCAAATTTGGGAAGGATTGCTTGTAGCTAGCGTGCTAGATCAACATCCATTACTTGAATAAAATTACAATTATGCTACGCACCCAAGAGTTAAGTTGCTCAGACTCTTCAAAAATGTTACCATACCTGTGTCGGATCCTTCAAAAATGCACTGTTTTTGGAGGATCCAACACGTACCCATCGATATTTTTGAAGAGTTCGAGCAACATAGCCCAAGAGTGTGGCCTAGTGGTCAATGATGTGGGTTCAGAATCATGAGGTCAGGTTCAAATCCCAGCAGAGGCAAAACACTTGTCAATTTCTTCCCATCTATCCAAGCTTTGGTGCACAGAATTACTATGGAATTAGTCGAGGTGTGCAGGCTGGCCTGGGCACCACGATATTTAAAAAAAATAAAAAAAAATTACTATGTCGATTTTGACAGTATCTTCATGCAATCCTTTATAGTATGTTGAAAAAGCATGCATTTAATCTGGTGTCTCTCTAAATTCCTTAAATCTACCTTAAACTTTTTTTTAATGCTGAAAGTATGAGTTAGAATCTTTTAACAGTCTTGTCTCTTTTCATTAACTTAGGTCAGACAGTCCTGTAATATTCCTCATTTCTTCTGACGTGATTGTAAGTTTCATCTGAATTTGAGTATTATACCTGCAAATGTGTGCTGATTGACTGGATTTACACTTCACAGATATGGTAATGCCAATGTGTGGAAGACTTTCACAGATCTGTTTGACTACTTTCCTCTCACAGCTTTGGTTAGTATGCTTTTCTCAGTTTAGCTATGTTCTGGGTGCCATGCACGAGTATTATTTATTTGTTTTACATTACATGCATGTCTCTTCATGGTTCTTTCATTTTAGAAAAAGAATTTTGCTGCTGATACTGCTTAAATCTTGCGATACAGAAATTCAAAGACCTTTTAATATTGTTTAGGTTGTAAAACCGATAAGCGCTGCTGCTGACATGCCAAACATCATCATCACTGTTACTGCAATATTTGCTTGTTATTTCAAAATGAAGTTCGGTTTTCTTTCTGTATAATTTCAGGAGGGAAAATATGCCTCCTGTGCATTTCTTGTTTATGCTTTCAAACTTTAAATTCTTTTTTCACTTGAAATTTGTATGATGGTTTTCTTGGGATCTTTTTAGGTTGAATCCGAAATTTTTTGCCTCCATGGTGGTTTGTCTCCATCTATTGAAACTCTTGATAATATTCGTAATTTTGACCGCGTCCAAGAAGTTCCACATGAGGGGGCTATGTGTGATCTTTTGTGGTCTGATCCTGATGATCGTTGCGGGTGGGGTATTTCACCCAGAGGTGCTGGATATACATTTGGCCAAGTAACGTGCCTACTCCTTATCACCTCATCTTTAACCCTGTATTATGTAGTAGTTCGTCTGAGCTTGATATCATGTTATTTGCATTGCAACAGGATATATCTGAGCAGTTTAATCACACCAACGGCTTAAAACTAATTGCGAGAGCACACCAGCTGGTTATGGAGGGATTCAATTGGGCCCATGTAATCGGTTCTATCTATCTGTATATACTTTATGTGCAAGTTTGATACAAGAGAGATTGATTTAAACAATTTCTTGTTGCAGGATCAAAAAGTGGTTACCATATTTAGTGCCCCTAATTATTGCTACCGCTGTGGGAATATGGCGTCCATCTTGGAAGTTGACGATTGCAATGGCCATACATTCATTCAGGTTTATCTCCCTCTAGCCCGTCCCTTACACCCCACACATAACAATCACCTATGTTGCTCGGAGCCTCGGACTCTTCAAAAATGCTACTAGGTATGCGTTGGATCCTTCAAAAGTAGTGTATTTTTGGTGGATCCGACAACATCTTGGAGAGTCCGAGCAACATATACAACAACTATGGGCTATGCCTGTCTCGGGGTTGGCTATATGAATCCCGCATTGTCATTTAAGCTCATTTCATATCATCATCATATTAACTAAAATAAGAATGGATCTTTTTTCGACCATTAGGTCCTATCTTTAGCTAAGTCTACCTCGATAACCCAAACCTCCTATTACAAACTGCTGTCTTTCAAAATCACAGGCAACCACTATAAGTCAATTCCAAGCAAGTAGGGGAATCGACTATATGAATCATCATTGTCCATATTGCTCTAAGTTTATTTCGATCCAATATTATATAAAATTAAAACCAGAATAAAAAGTAGTATACGTTTTTCATATTTGTTGTTGGTGTATAAATCTGTCAACACTAATTTGCCTAATTTTTTTAGTCCAAAAGCCTACTGAATGTACTAACATGACAAAAACTTAATTCTAATAATTAGTATTGCCTATATAGATCTTCTTCAGTTGCGCCCTATATTTCGTATGAACTGCAAGTTCTTGCTAATAACAATTCACGATGTTTGAAATAACCCTTTTTTCCCTTATTCTTTCTGTTTTGCAGTTTGAACCAGCTCCTAGGCGAGGAGAGCCAGATGTAACGCGAAGAACACCAGATTACTTCTTATGATCAAAGCTGCACAAACTTGGTGATTTTATCGCATCAGTTCTCGATAAACTGGTCTATATGCTATGACCATCTGTGAAATCCTATAGTTATTACAGATTGCGACATTGCAAGTTGCACAAAGCATGTAAATCGTGCAGGTGATTCATTCTTCCTTACATACAGTTCTCCTGAAACTTAACGAAAATGCAGCAAAGAGACTGCGAAAACTGGTGAAGGAGTCACTATGCATGTATCATTTCCTACAAACAATGATTTAACCTTTTTCTCTTTTCCTTCTTATAGTAATTTTTTTGTTACCATCATTTCGTTCCCCGATTAATTTGTCACCCTGTAGAAGGACGATAACTCTCGTGTGAAACTCTGTAGAGACAAGACATTATTTTGTACCTTGTAATGGGGTTCTTTCTTGAGTAATTTATAATCTTTCACCTTGCTCAGTTTGCAATCTTTTTGATTCTGCTTGAGTGGTTGATATTTTGAACTCATACTTGCTAGTTTTCTTAATCATCACATTAGGGTTTGTTGCCCACAATTACGCCTCAGTTCTGAACAAGTCAGGGTCGACTATATAATTGCAATTTGCACATGGTATGCTTTGAAGTTCACAAGCTTAGCCTAGAGTTGATCGAACGATTCTCGAGGTCTAATAGAATGATATTTTTTTTACATTATACAATTTTCTTGTATTTTGTCTATTGAATGGCTAAACTAGGCAAAGATAAAGCTCTAGCATATGAAACAGGTAAAGTGACCAACTTTTTAGCTCTTCCAACATAAGCTCTCTTTGTCAAGTTATCATAATCATTCTCCTCTATTGCATCCAATATCTTCCTGTACAAAATTAAGGATGACCATACCTACAAAATCACAACATATACAAAAAAAAAACTTATCATTATCTTGTAACAAGTAGTCAATCCAAGATTTGAAGTTTACGAGTTCCTACAGTACTAATAACTATGTTTTGTTTTTCCCCTCTTTAGTGAGTCTCATGTGTGAGTTTGTGGATCTTGGTCTCATACACTTTAACACCTACATGTTAAAGTTGTTCAAACTCTAAAAATGTTGCATGTCATACTTTTGGAGGATCCGACATGCAATTATTGACATTTTTGTAGAGTCTGAACAATAGAGACGCGGACTTTTGTTTAATCTTGAGTTGTACTTACCGGCCAACGACTAGCTTTGTTAAGATGTGAAGCACCCTCCTCAGCAAGATTGAAGTAAAATCTTGCCCTTCTTATCTGCTCCTTCATGAACTCTCTCCATTGATCTGTCACTTTCATCGCGAACACGTCCTCGTCGCGTATTCCAAACTGTGCTAGTTCATCTTGTGGCAGATATACTCTTCCTCTCAATGCACTAGAAACACATCAATAGCAAAATAGTTAGATAGTTGTGACACTCGTGACGGAGGACTGACATACTTCTAAACTGACAAGCTTCTATAGAAGGAACACACAGGAGTAAAAGAGTTTAAGTTCACATGGTACACACGCTCAAGGGACAAATCCGTGAGGTTTGTTGGACCAAAACGAACAATACATGTCATGGGCTCGAATTGTGTGACAATAATACAATAACTTACTCTTCTCCAACATCTCTTAGAATGTTAGTAAGTTGATTCCCTATGCCCAAATGAAGTGCTGCATTATATACAGTTTGAGCTGAAACACAACTTTCTGGTGCAATTCCCATTATTGGCACACTCATTAGGCCAACTGTTCCAGCCACACAGTAACAGTACATATACAGCTCTTGGAAATTCGCGTATCGGCTTTTCCTTGTGTCCATTCTCATCCCATCTATCATGTCCTTGAACGGCTGCTCATCATAAACGCGAAAAATTCATCTCAACATACTATAGAAGGTTAGTTTTTTTCGACAAAGAGATGTCGAAGATTTTGTTACCTTGATGTCTAAAGGAAACTTGCAAATGGTATCAGTTAAAGCAGCATCAAGCATGTCATAAGGTTTGTTGTTGAAAATGTCTTCTAATCTTTGTTCCCATCTATCAAGAACTGAGTTGTTCATGTAATCTGCATTAGGACCATCAACTAGTTCATCTGTCCTTCTGCACCATACTGAAAGACAACAAAAAAAAGAAGACAATTTTCAATTGCTTCTGTTGGACGATACTCTTAACATGGTCTGATATTGTCTGTTATGAGTCAAACTGGAACGGTTTTCCCCAAAAGGTGTCATATCATTAAGAATATCACTACGCCTTATATGTAGCTTTTTTTTCTTATGTTGCGTGATACCTTAGTTTTAACATGGTGTGATATTGTCTGCTATGAGCCAAACTCGCAAAGTTTTTCCCAGAAGGCATTATACAATTAAGAATATCACTACACCTTATATTAGCTTTTTCTATTATATTGAAAATTACTCTTAACATGGTGTGATATTGTCTGTTATGAGCCAAACTCGCAAAGTTTTCTCGAAAGGTCTTATACTATTAAGAATATCACTATACCACACATGTAGCTTTTTCTCTTATGTTGGGCTATACTTTAAACATGATGTGATATTGTCTGTTATGAGTCAAATTGACACGGTTTTCCCCAAAAGGTGTTATACCATTAAGATTATTACTACACCTTAGATGTAGCTTTTTCTCTTATATTGGGCGATACTCATAACATGATATGATATTGTATATCACAAGTCAAACTGACACGGTTTTCTCCAAAAGGCACTATACTATTAAGAATATCACTACACCTTATATTAGCTTTTTCTATTATATTGAAAATACTCTTAACATGGTGTGATATTGTCTGTTATGAGCCAAACTCGCAACGTTTTCTCGAAAGGTCTTATACTATTAAGAATATCACTACACCACATATGTAGTTTTTTCTCTCGGCCGATACTCATAACATGGTGTGATATAGTCTGTTATGAGTCAAACTGGCGTAGTTTTTCCCAAAAGGCGTCAATATCATTAAGAATATCACTACACCTTATATGTAGCTTTTTCTTATGTGGTGTGATAGTCTTAGTCTTAACATGATGTGATATTGCGTGCTATGAGCTAAACTTGCAAAGTTTTTCCGAAAAGGCGTCGTACCATTAAAAATATCACTCTATCATCTCGATACTCATCTCGCGGAATTATCGACTCTGATACTAGTTAAGGCCTAGTATAATAATTTGAAAAATTTGAGATCATTAAATCACTATAGCTTACCATAGATAGCCCATATTGCCTTTTGTCTCTCTTCAGTCATTAGCTTAGTCCCTACAACATGATCAAATTGAACATCAAGTTATATTTACTTAGACTCTCCAAAAATGTTATCACACCCATATCGATTCCTCCAAAAATGCACTGCTTTTGGAGGATCGTTCACACACAATCCGTCAACATTTTTGAATAGCCCGATCAACACAACTTTTGATTGAAAAGCTTAAAAAAGATGGTTTATATATCCATCAAAATAAAAACTTCATACTAGCTATATTAGCAAAAACTCAAGTCATAAATTGTACAATAACAACATATACATTGAAATTCCACGAGTAGGGTATGAAGAGGGTAGAGTGTACGTAGACGTTACCCTTACCTCGTGGAGGTAGAGAGGTTGAAATGACCCTCGGCTCAAATGCAACAAATCAAAGTAGTTATAAAAAGGAAAAACGAAAATGAAGAAAGCACAACAATAACAAGGAAAGCAACACAAAGCATTTACAACAACAACAAAATAGTATGATAATCGAGACACAATAAACAACAGAAAAGCCAGTAAAAATGTACATGACATAGATTTCTATACTATATGTAACATGTCAATCTTGAAAAAAGAAAAAAAGTGATCATCAAGAAAATGTACCTAAGTAGAAAGTCTTAGCATATTCTTCACAAATTTTCCTGCATAATTCATAAGCTTCATCAAGAAACATAGGATCAAATCTTGGATTCTTACAACACAAATTTTCATTTGTAACATTTGTTTGTTTCCAAACAACTTCGCGAACGCGACGATGAGTATGAGCAATTCCTTGTACTGATAATAATTCATGAATTGATTGTTCACTCTTCTTAGGAGAAACTGTAAGAACTTGATCAACTCTTATTAGTAATTTTGTTTTGCATTTTTTAGATGAAAATATTTCATTTCTTGCATTAAGCCAAGAATTTGATGAATAAGAAAGTGTTGCTGGACACATTTTTACAAATTATAACAACAAAAAAAGATGTGAAAAATTAGTGTTTTGGAGATATATATAGTATACTATATATATACACAAGGAACTAACAAAAAATTTCTCTCCATTATTAAGATATATTATAATATACTATACTATACTCCATCTGTTCCGAAATAAGTGTAGTTTTTTTGCTCTATATTCTATCTGTTTCAAAATAAAGATAAATGCCGTTTTAGAAATTTCAAGATGATAATTAGTACTCGCTTTATTTAAGTTTGTTTGTTTTATTTTTTCACTTTTAGTCTATTTGAAAAAAAAATGTATGTTTTCTTTTTGACAATTATTTAATTTTGGCTTTTTACACCGACATATTTAAGATTAAAAAAAGGTATTATGGTATATTCTATGTATTTTTAATTTAAGACTACAAGATTCAAGAATCTTCTTTTACTTTCTTAAACTTTGATCCGTGACAAGTCATCAAAATCAGATAAATAAATTGAAATGGAAGCAGTAATTCTTTTCGACTGTGCTCTTATTATTCGATTCAATTTATATATACCGATCATCAGTAGCGTATGAAGAATATAATATGTTATCAGAAGTAACTTGTTTTATTTTTTAGATTAATAGTCCAAATTTATATAAACAGTTTTGTAGTTATCTTTTAAGTGACTTAACATAACATAAAAATTAATTTGCATTGACAATATATATTACGTAAAACTCTTTACAACTTTATTTTAAGTATATGCTTGAGATTTGCTATATGAGAAATCTTGAAGCAATTATAATTTCCCTTTTTTGTGTAATTTATAAGTTTTGAGATCCCATCGTTGAATACGTCACTAATACTTGTATCAAAATAAGTGATTTATATCACCTTTTTAAACGCGAAATATTCTGTATATCGAAATATGCATAAATTGAACTTAAAAAAAAAGAAAATGCTCTTTTAGACCATGATTATTGTTCTTTTTGTCTCTTAGTCTACTTATTAATCATGTCATTTTCTTATGTGAAGTATCCTATATAGGGACATGCCACTAATTACCTGACAAATTACACGGAGGTAAGAGTCAGAATGTGAAGTTTATGAATTAAGATTTTACTTCGTTTAAGTTATTTGAGTCTGAAGTAATAATTTATAAATATTCGATGATTTTTTTGAGATGAATATAATGAATTTGGAGTAAAATTAACAGATTCGTCCAAACCTGTAACTTCTGTATTCAAAAATTCGAGTTCAAAACGTCTAATTAAAAGTGAAGAAATTCTATTCAACCCGAACCGAACATACACTTTAAAAGCCTGCAGTTAAAATTATATTATTTCTCATAGTTCTAAGTTAGATATACATAGAATTGTTGGTATTAGAGTTACAATGCTTATTCCCAAAGATGCTATTTTGTCCTTTTATTTATATAACAAAATATTAAAAAATAATTATTGGAAGAATCGTCCCTCATGCAAAATTTAGAATTAATAATTTAAGGATCTTGTCAACATTTGATACCTCTAAAATGAAATTTTTAGATTTTGTTTTCTTTTAATATAAAATTAATGAGCAACTAAAAATAATAGAGTTTAGTTTTTTATGAATAACAATAATACATATACATCGAGATCATGTATTTAAATTTCGTGCAATATATAAAATGTTTTGTTTGTTTTCGATGTTCGGTACTCACGTATTAGAGCTCGATTTATTCAGATTCGTATCGCGTAGGACTTTATTAGAAGAAAGTGCTCCATATCAAAGATTTTTCATATTTAGAACTCGAATTTGAAACCCACTGAGATGGTTCAACCTTGATATGATAACATGAAAATTGGTTAAAAAGAATAATTATTTTTCTATTAATTTAATGAATATTATAATTATTAATATTCACAAAATGTTAAAATCAATTTTGTTGGAATAATCGTCTACCTCATGCAAAAAGTAGAATTAAGGATCTTGTCTACATTTGATACCTCTAAAATGAAGCTTTTAAATTTTGTTTTTTTTCTGCAAATTTATGGGGAAAAAAACAATTTAGTATTATTTTTTGTATTAATCAGAAGAGTATATAGTATATACATTGGAATAATGCTAGTTGTCAACATCAATATATTGTAATTCGTTGAGAGAGGCGGATTCATGATTTTGAAGTTTATGAATTTTATTGTGAATTCAGGTTAATGTTATATAATAATAATAACTTAATTGTTATTTACTAATATTTATAGATATTTAATTAGTGAAGTTTTTAATATATATGAATAAAAATTATTAATTCACACGAATTCGTAATTAAAACTGTAGATTCACCTTGAGATGATCAATCAGTTAAATTTTAGATGAGTTTAAACTTTATGCACGATAAATATATATTTTTTTAAAAAAATTATAATATATATCATCAGATAGAATTGACGTGTAATAAATATTTTAATAAGATAACGTATATAACTCAAGGAGATTGGAAAATGATGCATATTAATTGACCAATAAATGATGATTTGGAAATACTCTATATTTGCAAAAAATTAAAATTCGAGGTTGTTCATATTAGGGTATAGTTAAGCTCGTGATTAATAATCTTTACTAGATGGATAATTGATCGACAGATAACTCTAGTCTGCTCGAGCAATAATTAAACGATGTGTTTATGATCTTGTATGACAACCACTATACAAAGTGATCGCTCTTCTATCACAAATAAAATATTATTTGTCGTAAAAACATGCTATGATTTCAAATGTCCTAATGTAATAGTGATTAGTTTTACGAGCTCTAAGCTTGATCTTACCTATTATTAGAAAATCAGATACTATGTAAGTTTTAACCACCCAACTTAACCTACCCTACCACCTAGACGACCGTCTTACGAACCCCCCCCCCCCCCTTCACACTATGATTTCAAATGTTCTCATGCAATACTAATGAGTTTCACGTGCTCTAAGCCTGATCTTACGCACGAATAAAAGATCCAATACGATGTAAGTTTTGACACTACAACAAAAATGACCATTAGCGGCACTTAATTCTTAATTGCCGCTAAATATGTATTTTTAGCGGTCATTGTCACTCTTTGTGTATGTCCCTAAAGTCTTTAGCGACATTGGTTCTAATGACACTTAACTAATGCCGGTAAAGACTTTAGTACTCTTTATTAGTGTTAATATTTAATGCCGCTAAAAGTTATTTTTGTTATAGTGTGACCACCCAACTTACCCTATCCTACCACCTATAGACGACCGAAA
>NC_028637.1:722992-776826 GCF_001406875.1 Solanum pennellii | reverse complement strand
AACCCCCCCCCCCCCCCCCCACCCCCCAACATATACTTGTGACATTGTTATATACTTTCACTTTAGAAACCAATTGAATTTAAAGAAAAATAATTATGAAAACTTTGAAGAACATCAAAGCGTCTGTAGTCCAACGGTTAGGATAATTGCCTTCCAAGCAATAGACCCGGGTTCGACTCCCGGCAGACGCATTTTTGTTTTATACACGTAAATTTGGCACGGAATTCTACAATCCTATATAATCTAGTTTCCGATAGACTCTTGCTCAAGTATAGAAACATCGAAAAACAAGTGTGTAAAACAAATACGTCGATTCTATACATCTATCTGTTCTGTTATGAATGAGTATAGTATCATTTGTTCTCTCTTAAACCTCCTGTTATCGGTACGAAAGCAGCTAAAATAACAGATACCTTAGACAGTAGAAATCCGATCGTTCCAAGCATGAGATCTTGAGGTGTCAGCACTCTAGCAACGTCTCCGGGAGCATATTTTGCTGCAACGATTGTAACTGCAAGAGCTAATGCTATGTTCAACACTGAGCCTTTGAATCCTTTATCGGTTTGATCAAGAGTTTCTGTTCTGTTACTTTGAGTCAGTTCTGAAGATGGTATACCGTCAACAGATCTCTGCACGAGTAATAGATAGAGGAATCCTACGATACCACCTGTTAAGAAGGCGATTGCAGACTTATCTCCGGCTAAGAATGCAATAGACGAGCCAGCAATAGTAAGGATTGCATCGTAGACCAATAAAGATAACTTCAAATCTGTGTATTCCTTCATTGTGTCTTCGTTTGATATGTTCTGTGTACTAACGGAAGATGATGGCGAGGTTTTCTCACTTAATGATATAATGTTGTCCTCGGAAAACTCAATAACCGAACATGGTCTAAACTCTATCATGGAACTATCGCTTTTCCCACCGAGCAAGACATCCTCGATATCAAAGTCATACTGGATGGCAGTACAGTCTGATAAATTCTTCTCATTTCCTATTAATGCGGAATTTAGAAGGGAAATGACAGTTACGTTCATGCCTCCGAGTCTCCACTGACCTGATTATTCATATTAGCACGAAAATTTAGATATCGTTGGGCTACATACATGTTCATTAGTTTCTTTTTTGATGCTTGAGCCTTGAAATATGCATAATAGTAATCAAACAAATGCTTCACAGCTACATGCTCGGACTCTTCAAAAATGTCCGAGCAGTTTTTCTGGTGCTTGATGAACTTTTACTGTTGAGGAATCGGTATGCTTACAAATTTGAGACAGATACAAACAGTGTGATTTGTAAGCTAAGGTGATTACTTTGACACATCAAACACAGTTTAGAAGATATCGATATGCCAAATGTACTTTTCTAGACAAAAAGATCACATCTCGATCCTCAGAAGAATTGATCTTACATGCTATGTCAGTCGGACTCTACAGTAATGTTGAAGGTTGCATGTCGGATCCTCCAAAAGTACTGCATTTTGGAAGATCCGACACGGATGCAACAACAATTTTTTGACAAGTCCGAGCAGCATAGCTTACGTTACGTCAGTTAGTTGGAAATACTGACCTGATTCTGGACTGATCCAAACAGCTGCAAGTTTTCCAAGTTTAGGTCCTTCAAATATGAACTCATCTACGGAACCTCTTCGGAATTGGAGAAGATCAGAATCCTGTGACTGCACAAAACGAGCGTTCTCTAGACCAGCCGATATCCTCTGTAAGATTGAGTCACCATTTTCATCTATCAAACAAAGCAGGACTTCAGAGTTTATATCGGTAAGATCTGATCCATATGCATTACTCGTTTGCAGCTTGACTTGGTAAATCGAATTGGATCTATCAAATTTCGAATGATTGAGCAATGTTTCCAGCGACCAATCTCCACAGAATTTTACGTTAGTGGCTGGTAAAAGGCGGGAAGGTTTTACATAGTCCCGAAAATCTGATAAAACAGTTAGCATGATTAAAGTGAGAAAATGAAACAATAACGGAAGCTAAAACGAGTGAATGAAACACAATGTCTGCACCTAGTAAGTTGCATATGGGAGGAAAATGTAACGTGTTAGAAAACAAAAATGTGAAAAACTTAAGTCCCGACTAAGAAGTAATCCAACACTTCTCTCCGTTCCTTCAATCATGCAGAGCATATGACTTAAGTCGAAAGCAAATTCATTTACCAATCAATAGGCTCTTAACGGAAAATAAAGAACTTCTCCCTCTTTATGGGATAAGAAACAGAAACCGCATTACTTCCTTGAACGATTCCTCTTAAACTCCGGTAATAAGCATACTTTAAGCTAAAAGTACAGCAAAATTGAATCATTTCATCTGTATCCCATGTCAGAGGTACGATTTTCACTAAGAGGATTCAAAATATAAAGAAGTAAACACACGAAGAAACGAAGGAGATTCAACACATATTGTATGTATATGCATTGTATGAATGTATATAAAACTTAACCTTGTACATACGATATAATTTCCTAGTGAAGAGGATTTGGAGAATGCTCCTCACGCCCCATCTAATAGGTTAGGCACTACATAAAACTCTTCTATACATGTCAAAACTTCAATAAAAGTTCACATACACGTTAAAAGTGTCCTAATATCAAGAAACAAAATAATGCAACAGTGTTATCAAAGGTGAAAAACGCTTATAAACAACAAATTACATGTGGCCTTTAATAAACAAAAGCAAAATGTATGTATTTTACAAGATTCATAATGTTGAGCTTGAATGAAGAATATACGGACAAAGAAACTTCTTAAAAAACTTACGATAAAGTGGAATATCATTTGTGTAGTGTGACCTATTCAAAGATTACACTCATTCGCAAGGAAAAGTATGTCTTAGAGCCTTAAAAACACACTGAATCAAATAGACAAAAGCTTACCAGTAAATCAATCAACTCATTCTAGGTTAGCTCATAATCTCACACTGAAAGACATAAAAATTGCTCCTAACCCGTCTACGTTGCTCGGAGTCTTCAAAAATCACTCCAGGTGTGTCGAATCCTCCAAAAATACATTTTTGAAGTATACAACATGAGTACAACAATATTTTTTTGGAGGGTTCGAACAACATAGCTAACAGACTAACAGTAATAACAACAAAGTTGCCAAAAAAAAAAAAGTAACCAAAAAGTTAAAAACAACTACTCCCCTATGTCCCAATTTGTCACTCGCTTTGACTTTGACATAAAATTTAATTAAAAAGATAAACTTTTGAAATTTGTGTAGTGTCCGACAGTCCGGGCCAGATTTTGTGCACCTCGAATAATTCTAGTGTTCGTGGGTTCGGACGAACCCACTAGCTTTTCCGTAGGCTCTATATTTAGATTAGAAAATTGATAGCTTAGTGGTAAGAATAGATGGTGAAAATACTTTTCACACTAGTTTTGTCGTTCGAACCCCACTATTAACATGTTTCCTCTTTTGTCTTAAAATTTAAAACTCCAAACTCTTAATCTTGGCTCCGTCACTGCCTGCCACCTCTCGAACCCCACTATTAACATGTTTTCTCTTTTGCCTTAAAATTTAAAACTCCAAACTCTTAATCTTGGCTCCGTCTCTGCCTGCCACCTCTCGAACCCCACTATTAACATGTTTCCTCTTTTGTCTTAAAATTTAAAACTCCAAACTCTTAATCTTGGCTCCATCTCTGCCTGCCACCTCTCGAACCCCACCTATTAATATATTTTCTCTTTTGTCTTAAAATTTAAAACTCCAAACTCTTAATCTTGGCTCCGTCACTGCCTGCCACCTCTCGAACCCCTCCATTAACATGTTTCCTCTTTTTTCTAAAAATTTAAAACTCCAAACTCTTAATCTTAGCTCCGTCTCTGCCTGCCACGGTGCCACCTCTCACTAGCGTAATAATATCACATAATTTTGTCCATCAAGGCTACCTAGTGATCTAAAATACTCTTTTCAACCATTTCGTGTAGCTATGAATCATTTAATTAATAGTAAAAGAGTAATTTTAAACAAACTAAAAAGAATACCTTGAAAGTCTAATTTTTTGAAGTGAATTTTCCAAGAAGAGCTACAAATCCTTCTTATAGGAATTGGGTTTATTGAATTACTCTTTGGAACAGAAATTTGAGTTGTAAAGATCAAATTTTTGATGAATAATGACTCCATTTTTAGCTGAATTTCTCTTCAAAAAATTCAACTTTTCTTGATTTTGAGTGATAGAAGAAAAGAAAAAGAAGCGTATGGAAATAAAACAACTAAAAAATATCTTTTTTGAGGCCCAAATGGTAAACATAAAAAAGCCCAATAAGAAGGGATTTGGGCTATTTTGATTATTTTTTGTGGTCTTTAATTTTTAGGGAAAATTGTATATAATAGCAAATTAATAATCTAAAAATAAATGGAGTAGCTAGGGTTTAATTTAATTGTGCTCGTTTTATACAATTTGCTTCAACTGTATATGTATAGTGAATTATACAGTTTCTATGTTTGTTATGGAGCGCAACTATGCAAACTTTGCTATAGCATACAAATATAAATTTTTTATTTGCTATATGTGAAAGTCGCCCTAATTTTTATTCTCATAAAAATAAGTAGTTGAAAATGTTCATAACACTGTGATAACAAAGAACTTTCGTTCAACATAAATCTATATTTTTGTATCACACTATAGCACGAGTTATGCCGCTTAGGTCCTATAAAAACTTATGTCGATAGAGATAGAAGTTCAGTTGGAAATCCATAAGTTATGTAGTAAAGGACATAATCTAACTTAAATCCTATAAAACTTATGCTTATAGAAAAATTTCATTTTCAGAACCTACAAATTATATCATAAAATACATAACTTATGCCGAGTAAATCATAGTTCTCTAAATTTATGTATAGCGAAATTAGGTCATAAAAATACTACACAACTTATGTTGCATAACTTTATTCGTATAATATACATAATCAATAAATTTCCGATAATATTATCTAAATTATTATTTATCTCTGCCTAAATATCTCACTTAATTAATATTCTCACTAATTAAAACACTAAAAGTTGGACACTTAAAGATGGTGGACATTTGAACCTAATTCCACCAAATTTGTGGAAATTAGGGTTTTCACTAATTGAGCTAGCTAGCATTAGGATTTGCTAATAAAACAAATTTAAATTAATACTTAAACTTCAAAAATATAATTAATACTTCCTTTTGTTCCTTTTTAATTTATCACTTTTAGGTAAAAAATTTTAGTCCAAAATAATTGTTACTTAAGAAAATTGATAAGGTATTTTCGTCAAATATCCGTTTAAATAATGTAGTAAATAAATAATTTGTATAACAGACCACTGATAAATATGATGGGATGATTATGAATTATTCATTTCTAATAAATGCATCGAGTTCGAGTTTTGAAAACATGCGAATAATTTACCCCTTAATAGGTGGTCTATATTAATCGAGGCAATAACAAATTTAATGTGTAATATTTATAAATATTTAATTATGACTCTATTTACTACTTTATATTTCTTTGTGATTATTATAAAAATTTATAAACTTTAAATCCTGTCGAGCGAATAATTTATCTTAATCATTAAATCAACTTTACAAAGCTCGAAGACTCCAAAATTATTATAAAAAAAAAAAAAAACTGACTGATAAATTGATTCTAAGAATAGTATCATATGCTTTTGATATTTATTGACATAAATTTGGTATTTTACAGATCATATTCCTCAATTATTTATTCTCTTTTTACTTTATTATTCCAAACAAGATTTTGGTTCTACTCAATCTACCATAAAAGAAAAAGAAAAAAAATATATTAGGCAATATCACAATTAATATGGCTAATGTCATTTATTTTATTTATTTTTTTCTACTTATATTAAAAAAATTGTTTTCTTTATTTTTAAGTAACTTATATTATTAAAGAAATATTCTTCAAAGATGGTAGTAACAACCTGCTATAAAACTATATTATAAGTAGATACGTAATTTTAAGTTTGATCAGATCACACAGTAGCATTTCGAAAAAAAAACAAAAAATATGAATGATACAACGAAACACAAAACTCTATGATATATATATTTTTTTTCTGTAAAAATTCAATTGCATATGCTAAGCATATAGCTAGTGTTCCTTTGTAAATCTTCAAATTTCACGCTAAAAAAAGTTTCTTTTATACGAGGAGACTCATCCCGAAATGCTGCAAGATCAAATTTTACTTGTTAAACGAACATATCGAAATAGTCTAGACAAGTATATATTGGTCATGTTAATCACTTTACCTTCCAACGACACAAATAACTATAACTTATTTTTTATTATAAATTCGTACTTACTTAAACTTCGTATTCGATCAAACATCATCACATGCATATTACTAAAAATAATATTTTAAAGAAATTACCTACTTTAGTGGTTATTAAGTAACAAAATTTGCCTTCACATATTAATTGTTGAATTGTTTTTTCCGCTATTAATTTATTCACACAATTTGTCATG
Source organism: Solanum pennellii (assembly GCF_001406875.1). Lineage (NCBI taxonomy): Eukaryota > Viridiplantae > Streptophyta > Magnoliopsida > Solanales > Solanaceae > Solanum > Solanum pennellii. The sequence goes on along the minus strand of NC_028637.1, from coordinate 770,347 downwards.
TGAAACTTAAGAGTTGGTTACCATTATTATTTCCTCCGTTTCACTTTATTTGATATTATTTTTTAATTAATTTTATTTTAAAGCCGAATAACAAATTCTTATATTTCTCTTACGAAAAACTCTTATATTCAAGTAAATATCATGACATATTTACGTAAAATCCGAATTCTTTGTGATGACTCAGATTGTTTGTAAATGGTCATTCATACGTATTTATTTTTAAATCCCCATTTCAATATCTTCTGAATCGAGCTTGACGACGAGTTATTCTTGAGTCTAAAAAAACATTCAACCTACCAAGGGATTATTTTAGTCATTTGGCATACGTGTAAAAGCTTTTTGACCAATTAATAAATGAAATTAAAAATACATGTTTTTTTAATGTCTTGTTGATATTATTGAAGATATTGTACATATAGATAATAATAATTTAATGAATAACGTGAACAAGTTATTACTCATCTTAGGTCATAAATCCACTTGATAATAATTTTTTTTAAAAAAAATAAATGGAGCAGAAAATATTATACAAGATGGCTCCAATTGAGCACCATGTGCAAATATTAAAAAAATAAAATATAAAACCATTAGAGCATTTTTTGGAAACATAAAATAATATAAATTATTTCATATTTGAGAATCATCAAGTTTTAAGAATACAAAAAGTGATTTCATTCTATATAATCCAAAAAAGATAGACATAGTTATTTGATAGAGAAATAATAGATACTTCGTAAAATTAGTTAAGATATACAAAGGATAATATATCGATAGATAGTAATAAATACCTCATAAAAAACTAATTAAAATGCATCATATACATAATTGTGTCCTTTAACAATAGACCTCAACTGAAAACAATGTTCACCAACTTTGAGGGTAAATAAGAAAGACATTTAAACTCATATAAAGTTAAACAAATAAACACGTGTTCTACATGATAAAATTCACGTCCTACGTGGCACGGTGTCCTATGTGTATTATGCCACATAGAACGCATATATGATATATCTGCTTATACAAATTTAAGTATTTGCTTGTGCAAATCTAAAATCGAGGAGCATAAATATCAGCTAAATTCAAGTTAAAAGAGAAATTTATATATTATACGTTAAACACACACAAACTAACTCAAACACCAAAGTTAAAAGAGATATTTATATATTGTACATTAAACACACACAAATTGACTCGAACACCAAAGTTAAAAGAGAGATTTATATATTATATGTTAAACACACACAAACTGACTCGAACACCAAAGTTAAAAGAGAGATTAATATATTATATGTTAAACACACAAAAACTGACTCGAACACCAAAGTTAAAAGAGAGATTTATATATTATATGTTAAACACACAAAAACTGACTCGAACACAAAAGTTAAAAGAAATATTTATATATTATACGTTCAGCGCACACAAACTGACTCAAACACCATCTACTATTTATAATGCTAGTCCATCTTCCAAGAAACTTGTGTAGTCAACTATTTCACCACTCCAAAACCAAATCAAAGCCAAAAGAGAAAAATGACACAAATGATTGAGACACAAAATCCTCCTTCCACCATAGAACCACCACAACACCTCCCAACAACCACCAACCCCACCAACCCCCAAAAAAACCACAAACTTACCCTCATCCCATTGATCTTCCTCATATACTTTGAAGTAGCTGGTGGTCCATATGGTGAAGAACCAGCTGTTAAAGCAGCTGGCCCTTTACTAGCAATTCTTGGATTTCTAATTTTCCCCTTTATTTGGAGTGTACCAGAAGCACTTATTACAGCTGAACTTTCAACAACTTTCCCAGGTAATGGGGGTTTTGTTATTTGGGCTGATAAAGCTTTTGGACCCTTTTGGGGTTCTTTAATGGGTTCTTGGAAATTCCTTACTGGTGTCATAAATATTGCATCTTTCCCTGTTTTGTGTATTAGTTATTTAGAAGAAATTTTCCCAGTTCTTGATTCTGGGGTTCCAAGAAAATTAGCAATTCTTGGTTCAACTTTGTTTCTATCACTTGTTAACTATACTGGATTAACAATTGTTGGGTATGTAGCTGTTGCACTTGGGGTTATTTCACTTGCCCCTTTTATCATAATGTCATTAATTGCTATACCAAAGATTCATCCACATAGATGGTTGAGTTTAGGTCAAAAGGGGGTTAAAAAAGATTGGAACTTGTTCTTTAATACACTTTTTTGGAACTTGAATTTTTGGGATAATGTTAGTACTATGGCTGGTGAAGTTGAAAATCCAAGAAAGACATTTCCTTTAGCACTTTTTTCTAGTGTAGTGTTCACTTGTTTAGGGTATATTATACCACTTATGGCTGTTACGGGGGCGGTAGACGTGGATCAACGCGATTGGGATACAGGGTTTATGGCTAACGCCGCGGAGATGATATCAGGGAAGTGGTTGAAGTTTTGGATTGAGATTGGTGCTGTGTTGTCTACCATTGGATTGTTTGAAGCTCAATTAAGTAGTTCAGCATTTCAAATTTTGGGTATGGCTGAGATTGCATTTTTACCTAAGTTTTTTGGACTAAGGTCTAAATGGTTTAACACACCTTGGGTTGGGATTGTGTTGTCAACAACTATATCACTTGGGATGAGTTATATGGATTTTCAAGATATTATTTCTAGTGCAAATTTCTTGTATAGTTTAGGTATGCTTTTGGAGTTTGCATCATTTCTTTGGTTGAGGAGGAAGTTTCCATTGATTAAAAGACCTTATAGGGTACCAATGAGATTGCCACTTTTGGTGATTATGTGTTTGATTCCATGTGGTTTTTTGGTATTCATCATGGCTATAGCAACAAAGCTTGTGTATTTGATTAGTGGATTGATGACTATTGGAGGAATTGGATGGTACTTTTTGATGAAGTTTTGTAAGTCAAAGAAGTTGTTGAAGTTCAATGATAAGGTAGATGATACATATGTTGAGTAAATGTAATCAATAGGGAGGTAGTTGGTGTGTATGACTTTTATCTTCTTTTTTTTAGTTTTTTGTATTTTTATAGATATGATATGACTTCATATATTGGTAAGATGTTGCTTTCTTTTGAGAAAGAATTGAATGCAAAAATGTCCTATTCATTTTCTAAAATTTTCTTTTGTCTTTTTGTACTTCCTTTTGGTTTTCCATCGATGTTCGATATCTGTATTGAGTCGTTAATTAATCTGGAATCGCATTGTGTAAGGCTTATTTAAGGGGGGAAGTGCTTCCGAACAGAGAGCTAAAAAAGAGATCTTATCCATCCAATCACAATCTGATCGAGGACAATTACAAGCTTGGATGTCCTCCTAACAACCACCACAAGCTTTGACTTGCTCATTTTCTCAATTTTCTTTTTTGTACTTCTTTTTGGTATTTTATTGATGTTCGATATTTATATTGGATTCTTAATTAATCCAGAATCGCATTGTGTAAGGCCAAGGGGAAATTGCTCTTCAATAGTTTTTTTTTTTTTCATATTCAGGGCTCGAAAGAAAACTCATCCATCCCATTGCAACCTTTGTTGGAAAATGATTTTTAAGTATGTAACTTACACACATCTCATCTAATAGTTTAATCTTTGTTACTTAAGATTAACAGATTGTGATGAAAAACACACTTGAACTATCACTTTTTCACGAATCTCGCATCAACTTAGTTGATGACTTAAGGGGCAAGTAAGATGGTATTTTTGATGAAGTTTTGTGCAAAGTCAAAAGAAGTTGGCTAAAGTTGAACACTATAGGTTGATGGGATATTTATGTTAGAATAATTTATATATAGACAAGTGGGAATGGATTTTTTTTTGTCTTTTTCTAGTTGGTTTTTTTTCTTTTTCTAATTGCTTTTGGAATGGAAATTCAGTTGTGATTTGTGAAGACTTTTCATTGATGTAGACTTCATAATTTGAATTATTTTACGTGAGCCGACAGTATTTTGAAAACAACCTCTTTACCTCACATATGGTAATTGGTAAGGGTAAAGATCTACTTACGAACTATCAGATTGTCACGACCTAACTTCTTAGATCACGATGACACCTACTACATCCTACTAGTAGGTAAGCCTAACTCATAGATCGAAACCATAAGCAACAGACTATCAAGCAAAAGTCAACAATAAGAAGCAAAAAACTTATAACAAAGCAAAGAAAATGGTAATAATCAGAAACATCAGTCAGTAATCGATCATCTAATCAAAATAAGAGTACAAGACTTTTACAAATACAGAAATTCACATAAAACCAAACAAACGGATAAGTGACCGAACTATAAGTCTCAACATTTCACAAAATACTTGAGGTTGCTATTGGAATGCTATAAACGACGAAAGGAAGACACACGAATACTCAAATGACCTAGAGGGTCATTACACCTTCCCATACTCCATTTATGGAATTACAATGGATATATTATTGTAGTTGTTGTATTAGTAGCCTAATCATTTTTCAAGTTACTAAATCCACTTAATATCTAATCCCAGTTACTAATAGTTAGTAGCACATATGGTGATAGATCAGACAAAAAAAAAAAAAGAGAAGAGAATAACCGATAGTTGGAGTGTGAAACTCACGAAAAATGATAGGTCATATATATTTTTGACAATTAACTCTTCGGGTTATACATACCAAGACTAGCACCAGCATGAACATGACCCAAAAAGAACGAAAATACGTACATGGATCACATTTTCTTCTTTTCTAGATTCAGTATTGAATAGGGGCTGCGAGAATGCAGACTCCCACTACCACAAATTATGATGTATTGATGTAGGCTCGACAACTTGAGCTGGCACCCCTCCCAAGTGTAATGGAGTTCACCAGCCTAGGCCATAGGCCTTGTTGATCACCCATTGACGCCGTCCAGGTAAGTCAATAGGTGGATCGTGCTTTCTGCACTGAAGTCAATTCAAACCGTCCATCTAGTGCTACTATCAAGATCAACATCAGGTTACAAAAGCATGATTCACCCAAGAATTGCATACAAAGGTCACATGAAGGCAAAGCTAGTAAATTTTTTCTTGATATTTTAATTTATATTTTTAGTTGCATTTTGCATCGTAAATATGTTGTATACAGTTTTTCTGTGGTATCTCATAGACCAAAAAATAAGGCGAAGTAAACAATGAGGACTGAATACTGAGGGGTCATGCTAAACTTACCGCTAAGCTTACAAAGAATCCGAGAAATGCACCAGCTATGACTTCAACCTCTGTATGACCAACCTGTTCTTTCAACGGAGCAAAACTAGATGATGGGGCTCTTCTCTCATCGGGTTTAAGCAATAAAGTAGCATTCTTTGACCTTGGTTGAAATGAACTTGATTCCTCTGATAATTGAGGATCAGAGTTCTCTGCCTCTGAGGATAATTTCTCTTGTATAGAATCAGTCAAGACATCAAGTTCGCTAGTAGATGGAACTGAGTTTATTTGATTTCTGAAAAAAGCTTTATTGAACGCTTTTGCGTGAATGCCTACTTCCCTTCGGACTCCCTACAGAAGCAACATGTTGACGGTGAGAGAAACCAGGTGTATAAAGCAAGAAAAAGGAAGAACAAAAAATTTTTACCAATGCAATTTTTCAGTTGAAATTGAACCTTATGTTGCTCGGACTATTAAAAATGTCGCAAGGTGCATGTCATATCCTACAAAATAGTGTATTTTTGAAGGATCCACAGAGATGCAACATCTTTTTTGGAGACTCTGAGTGTAATAGATTAAACTTGGCCTAGAATATTAATTAGCAGGGACATCGATCTGGTGAAGCGTGAAGGATTTGGTTCAAGTTTTGAATGTAAGATAGTGTCTAAACATGAGTAGAGCTGAAAATGAAACAAAATGTTCGAGCAGTTGGATTTGTATCATCCCCGTGATGATCCAGGCCAAGTCTGATGTGATCCGATAAACTTAAGAATAGCACGAACCATATATACCTTACAAGAATCAGATAATACATATGGTCGAATCTATAATCCGGTAGATATGATGGCATGGTGCCTATTATTTTAGGCTTTGCATTTTCTGGAAAATTACACTTTTACGCTATGTTGCTTGGACTCTTGGATAATATTGTCGGGTGCATATGAATCTCCAAAGGTAGTGCATTTTAAGGATCAGACATGGGTATGACAACATTTTTAGAGTCCGAATTCAACAACATAATAGCACAAAGAGAAACTTAGCTCAACTCGTATAGCCTTTGTTTGAAAAGATAATAGGTTTACATCTGTTTAACTAGGTAAATGACTGAAAACACTCAAATTTTGTTGCATACCTGTGCATCATACATCACAAGGCCTGCGTAAACCACTGCTAAACCAAAAATCGAATCAGAAAACCCCCTGCAGTTACGGCACTAATAGCATGTCACTCATAGCTAGAAAACAGAAACTAGCCAAGAAAAGAGAATTGATTGCAACACTACAATGTTTTCTCAAAAGCTCTCATTCAGGCATAACTTCCTTTTGAGGAAAATAGAAAAGGAGTAAATACCTTCCCAAGCCAAGGGCTGTGGCTGTGGCGACTACTGCCTGTCATTTGAAAGTAGATGAAATTAAATGAGATGCTAGACACAAATGGCATGCTGCTCGGACTCTTCAAATATGTTGCTAGGTCTTTGTTGGATCCTCCAAAAGTAGTGCATATTTGAAGGATCCGACATGAGTGCGGTAACATTGTTGGAGAGTCCGAGCAACATAGCAGAAACGAAAAGGCAATAAAGCTGCTACTTTGTGAATAACTAAATTTTCTTTTATCGTAGACTAATCTGGGATTGAAACATTGATCAGTTTATCGTAAAACATTGGCTCAGAAAGCAGATGGGTAAATCATAGCTTCTTATACAAGGTTGCACAAAGATAGAAAGATAAAAATCTTACAGATGAGTGTGTCGAAGGGAAACCCCCAGCCTGAAAGGCAGTCTTGAAATTGAACTCATTGCCATAAAATAGAGATGAAGTAAAAGGCTTCATTAGCTGACCAACCGCTGCAGATACAGCTGCTGCAACCAAAACCTGTGGGATGGCTCAAACAAATCAATAACATTTAAAGGCATACCATCATACAACAATGTGATTTCTGAGACATATGTCTATATATTAATGAAATCGATGTTTCAATTTGAGAGACGTCGAGCCATTTTCTGGAATAGGTACCAAATAAGTAGAGCTCATACAGAGTTCCTAACACAGTAATTAAAGAGAAACATCAGAGAGTTCTTGCTTGACATCTGAGCTAATCGCATAGCACTGTTGTGAAAAATAATCATCTGGTCCCCAATGGCGTGAGGCAAGCGAACCTTCATCGACTATTAGCTTTATGGTGAGGGGACAATGGCGACAAAGATAATGTTAGTTTGGACCCTTATCGCCTTTTGTCACCTTTCCCCGTCCAAAACATTGTCGCATAGCCATTATGGTAACATAATTTAACTATCCAAAAACAAAGACTAAATGGACATCTTGCACTATTTTGTTTTGTGTTACTTCTGATGATCATTTTGCAAACTTGACCTTTACATAAACATTAAGTCCAATTAGACAAAAGCCTGGAACAAGAACCAACAAGAACCAGATGAGACATCGTTCAACTTTCACCAAACGTAATGGATATCAAACCAAATCAAAAATTGGAACCTAAGAAGCTATGAAGTGGAGTGACTTACCTTGTTACGAATAACGTTAGTAAAGTCTTCTATTTCAAACCCATGAAGATTGAAGACAACTACTTAAGCAAAGGTTTATAGGTCAAAGAAGAGTAAGAAAAACATCTACCATGTTTTCCAAGATAGGGAAATACTAGGATTTTGTTTGTTGAGTTCTTGTAAATTGAAGTATTATGTCTCACCATTTGCAATACCAATCCAACTAAACTTTAGCTCAATTGATACAGAAAGAGACCAACTTTTACAATAGTGTAAATCCAACCAATTTGGGATTCTTTTTTTGCTTGTTTTATTAACACTTGTGTTTGAACCAGCTCGCACACACCTCAACTAATTCCACTTGTACATACTAGCTCCCACCAACACATGTAACGTAACGAGAAAAGTCTATCCACCAAGGCTTTTGTACAAATGGAAAGAACACAACCAATTGGGATCTAATTGACAAGTTTACACACATTATAAGTAACAACCATTCAAACAAATTGTAAGTTAATTTAATCATCTATCTGAAACTGACCCTCCAACTATCACCATAAACAATGACAACCCAACTGAACTTTACCCCAATTGATACATAAAAACACAATCTTTACACAAAAGAACCTTAGAAACATCAAGAATTGAAAAAAGATTGCAACTTTTTAGCAAACCTATGAAGTAGAGTGAATAACCTTGTTATGGACAACATCAGTAATGTCTTCTACACCAAACCCATGAAGACACAACAACTTAGGCAATTTACTGGTCAAAGAAGAGGAAGAAAAACATCTACCATTTTTTCCAAGACAGGGAAATACTAGGATTTTGGTTGTTGTGTTTTTGTAAATTGATGGGTTTTGTAAAGAAACAGTAGATGGATAGCCCCAATTCTGCAAAAACAACATGTTCTTGAGAGGAGAAATTTCCCCCTTTTTGGCTGTGTGTTGTGCTAAACTTTGCTCCAACCAAATGAACTACACAATAGTGATGAAGCTTGTGTGAATTTACTTGTTCAATCTTTTCTCTTTCTTCTTTTATTTTGAGATTTTTTTTTTGTTTCGAGCCGGTGCTCGGTATTTATATTTGAATCTGACTAAATTTGATTTCGTATCAGAAAGCCCCACTTTGGGAGGTAAATGCTCCCTAACAAAAGCGATTCAATATTCAAGTTGAAGCAAATATTGATTTGATTGACAAAGTTGTCCGTTATCCATATTAGTTAGAGATAGGCGATATATTATCAAAATTAGTGAAGTTGTTAAGTCGGAAACTAAAGTTAGAAAAATATAACTTAAGAGAGATTGAAAAAATGATTCTTTTGTAGTATTAAATTTATTTCTTCAATATTCTCTTTACGAATCATTAATCTAAATTCATATGAAAGATCTCATTTAAGAAGACACTATTGAATCTATGACTTTGAGAAGTCGAGAGAAAAAAAGGCCTAAATCTATTAACCTTATTAAGAGTCGTATCTCGATAGGTGAAAGAGGCTAATTCAAGTAAGAAATTGATATTATTTTGATTGAATAAAGATTTTTGATTATTGTGTTAGATATCACGAAGATATATATTAGATATCATTTGACCATGAAAAAAATGCTTATAATAATTAAAGATAACATATTTTATATGAAAAGACAATCTATTATTAAAATTGAATGGAAGAAAAAAAAAAAAAGAGAAATTTTTGGATCACAATAATAAATGTAACCAAAATTTGCATCTAAGATCTTCAAAACAAAAACAAAAAAAGTCCAACACTTTCCCTTCTTTGAAAAGAGGCAAAAAAAAAGAAAGCTTTTTTCCTCATTTTCTTTGCAATTACACCATGACAGCTACTGAAATTCCTTCTTCATCTCAACATCTTCTTGAAAATGAAGAAAAACCCACTACCCCCAACCCCAACCCCACCAAAAACTCCAAGAAATTAGCTCTTGTTCCACTTATTTTCATAATCTTTTTTGAGGTATCTGGTGGACCTTATGGTGCAGAAGCAGCAATTGGGGCAGCTGGACCTCTTCTAGCAATTCTTGGGTTTCTGATTTTCCCATTTATTTGGAGTGTTCCTGAAGCTCTTGTAACAGCTGAACTTGCCACTACTTTTCCAGGTAATGGAGGGTTTGTCATTTGGGCTGATAAAGCTTTTGGACCCTTTTGGGGTTCTTTAATGGGTTCTTGGAAATTACTTAGTGCTGTTTGTAACTTAGCTTCTTACCCTGTTCTTTGTTTAGATTACATTAAATTGATTTACCCAATTCTTGATTCTGGTTTACCTAGATATATTGCTATTTTCTTCATATCTATGTTCTTGTCATTCTTGAATTACTTAGGTTTGTCTATAGTTGGTTACACTGCTGTTGTTCTTGGTGTGCTTTCCCTTTGCCCCTTTTGGTTAATTACATTGTTTTCAATACCAAAGATTGATCCTAGTAGATGGTTGAGTTTAGGCCAAAAGGGTGTTAAAAAAGATTGGAACTTGTTCTTTAATACCCTTTTTTGGAACTTGAATTTTTGGGATAATGCTAGTACTTTAGCTGGTGAAGTTGAACAACCTCAAAAGACATTTCCTAAAGCACTTTTTTCAGCTGGGATTGTTACATGTATTAGTTACGTGTTGCCGCTTTTGGGTACTAGTGGTGCTGTCCCTTTGGAACAAGGTGAGTGGACTGATGGTTATTTTGCTAATTTGGCTTCTATGATTGCTGGGAATTGGTTGAAGTATTGGATGGAACTTGGGATTGTTCTGTCTGTGATTGGTTTGTATGAGGCTCAGTTGAGTAGTTGTGCTTACCAAATTCTTGGAATGGCTGAGATGGGGTTGTTGCCTCGGGTTTTCGGTGTAAGATCAGAATGGTTCAACACACCTTGGGTTGGGATTCTTGTACCAACATTAGTAGCATTGGTTGTGTCCTACATGACATTCACAGATATTGTGTCATCTGTGAATTTCTTGTATAGTCTCGGGATGCTGCTAGAGTTTGCATCGTTTTTGTGGTTGAGGAGGAAAATGCCTAAAGCTAAGAGGCCGTATCGAGTGCCATTGTCAATGCCAGGACTGGTGGTGATGTGCTTCATTCCGTCTTGTTTTCTGGTTTATGTTATGTTTGTTGCCCATAGGACCGTGTATATAGTTAGTGCCATGCTCACTGTTTTCGCCATTGCGTGGTACTTCTTCATGGAGTTTTGTAAAACCAAGATGTGGTTTGATTTTCAAACTGTTGATCAAGACAAAGTAGATGATGAGATAATTTAATCCACCGAGTTTCAAACTATGCACCAGCTGGCCCTCGAGGATTTCTTGATACAAAATAAAGAATTGTAAGTTTGATTTACTTATCATTTCTGATTGTCTTTTTCGCGTTGTAAAGTATTGAGAACACGAGTAATGTGATTCTTTGAACAACCTTGGATTGGAATTCTTGTATATACTAGTACCATTTGTTGTATCCTTCTTGACCTTTGCAAACATCGCGTTGTTTGTGATTTTCTTGTATAGTTCGGTTAATGATGCTAGGGTTCGCGTTGTTTTTGGTGTTGAGGAGGAAATGCCTAACGTTAAGAGGTTGTACCAAGTGCCATTGTCAATGCTAGTTTTGGATTTGAACAAGTCGGATTCAAGATTTTAAATTTTATGTATTTTTAACTGAGATTATAGTTTACTATTTTAAAAGTTCAAAGTTAATGATCAATCAAAATATAATAATTCAAAAAATAAAGAGCCATTAACCATCCCTTTCCCACCAAAAATAAAATAAAATTAAAAAAACATCAACAACATGTTTCATTCAACTTTTTTTGCTACCTACCAATATTTCAAACTATATAAACAAGAAGTGTACTATAAGTCTATCATTATTCATCCACCACCACCATTATCTCCTCCGTCAACCGCCGCGAAAATGGACGTAAAAATTGAGGAAACAACCGTAATTTACCCGTCAACGCCTCCTTTCACCGATGACCACGTCCTCTCTCTATCCCACCTAGACACAGATATAAACCTCCATGTCACATTTCGGTACCTTCGGGTCTATGTCAACGACCCGAAAAACCGACCCGTAGAACGACCTGACCCGTTTCAAGTTGTCACGTCCTCTCTCTCATCTGCCCTTGTCCACTACTACCACTACACGGGAAGCCTCGTTCGTCGTGAAGACGAACGCTTGGAGCTCCACTGCCATGCTGGCAGTGGGGTCCCCGTGACACATGCCGTGGTGGACTGTTCCTTGAGTGGAATTAACTACCTTGAGGATTACCATGATGTGAATTTCCTTGAAAAATTGGTACCCGACCCGAAAGGGGAAGATGCTTTGACCCGACCCTTTGTTCTCCAAGTGACCCGGTTCGAGTGTGGTGGGTGGATTCTCGGAGCCGCGATCCATCACTCGTTATGTGATGGACTCGGGGCAACCCTTTTTTTCAATACAACGGCGGAGCTGGCTCGTGGGGCGGGTCAGGTCAAATTCGAACCGGTCTGGGACCGATTGAGTTTACTCGAACCTAGGAACCCGCCTCGAGTCGAGTTCCCATTTCATGAGTTCCTTAGTTTCGATAAAAACTCTTTGCCTTATATCGAACCGAATAAACCCGCGGTTCGAGAGTGTTTTAAGGTGAAGGATGAGTGGTTGGACCGGCTTAAGGGTTTTTTACATGAACAATCCGGTTCAAATTATACTACTTTTGAAGCATTAGGAGCTTTTATATGGAGAGCAAGGTATATATATGATCTTGACTTTTAAAAATCAATATAATATATACATAATTATTCTAGAAAGGCACGCAAAAATATATCGGATCGAAAGAAAGCTTACATGTTATAGTAAATTATTATCATATAAAGTGATTTATTATAGAGAGACTGATTATATAAGATCGATGTGAATACAGGGTGAAGGCTAGTAAAATTCCGAGCGAAGAAAAAGTGAAATTTGCATATGCAACAAATATAAGAAGAATAATAATACCAAAATTGCCCTTTGGCTATTGGGGAAATGGATGTGTCCCAATGTATGTTCAATTTCTTGCACAAGAACTTGTGAATCAACCATTGTCAAAAACTGCAGATTCAATCAAGAAGAGTAAATTCAACACGACCGATGAATACGTAAGATCGTTCATCGATTTTCAGGAGTTGCATTACCATGAAGGGATCACGGCAGGTAATTCTAAGCACTGAACTCATCGTACTTTTTAGATATTTATTGAAAGGAGAGTTTACACTCCTAGTCCCTCTAATATTGATAAAATTGTATTTCAGTCCTTGTAGTATCTGACTAAGTAATTTAACCTTCGATCAACGTACATTCACTAATAAAATTTTGAATCTGTCACTGGTATTTACATCGATTGATGAAAATACTGAATTCAGTTAAATTCGTAAACTAAATTCTGAATCCGTCTCTCCGTAGGTAATAGGGTGAGTGGTTTCACTGATTGGAGACATTTGGGACATGCAAGTGTTGATTTTGGATGGGGTGGTCCAATGAATGTTTTTCCACTTTCAAGGCACTTAGTTGGGAGTATTGAGCCTTGTTTTTTCTTGCCTAATTCTTCTACAAATGAAGGGGAAAAAAATGGATTCAAAGTTTTGGTGTATTTGCAAGAAGAAGCAATGGTAGATTTCAAAAAAGAAATGAATAAATTGGAATATATTGGTCTTTCTTTATTGTAAGGTAGTAAGAGAAATGAAGAATGATCATCAAATAAAAGAAATAAAATTATGAGAATTATGATGATGTTTCATTTTGTTTTTAACTACTCCATCTGTCCATTTTTAATTGTTACGTTGCGTTTTTTCAAGAGTTAATTGAATTAAATTTCAAAGATAAATTAGATTAAATTAATTCGATATTTTAAACAAAAAATTTAGATATTCAAAAAGTATATGAAAAAGCTCTATAAACCAGTTTTTTACATATCAATAAGATGAAAATATATATCGTAAAATGCTAGTCAAAATTATTATCGTTTGACTCTAAAAAAAGTAAATTATGACAATTAAAAATTGAGGAAGATAATATGATAGCAAACATTTTTTTTTTAAATAAAAAAAACAAAGAGATATAACATTTTCTTCCTCAAGCTAAGATTCTACCAATTTTTATTTTATTTTATTTTTTTTTAAAAAAATTAATCTTTCTAGAGACATTTACGATCTTAGTTAAGATTCTATCAATTTTAATTTTGAAAAAATACTTTTTTTTAGGCAACTATTATAGGAACTGTTAACATTATCCAATAAGCTAGGTATTTAACAATGAATCATGTTTTTTATTTGATCGAGTATATCAATTAAACAAACTGCATTCTCTCATGTCTTTCTCGAATATTTGTCATCTTTTCGATATAATGTGTACTAGAAAAATATCTTACGATCGTTTGAAAATTAAAATTAAAATTAAAATCAAATTCAATAATTCGTTTTAATTGAATCCTTTTATCAGTCCATTGACTAGAATAATATATGTTTTTTAGAATGCAATTATCATCATTTATTTGTAAGGAAAGAATTTAGTTGATTAGATCAAAAGGAGGTTGATACAATGAGCCAAAATTTTGAACATCTCAACATCTTACATAAATATTACAAAAAAAAATAAAATGCATATTATAAATTATTAGTACAAAACAACAAGAAAAATCGACACTTTTGAGGAAACACACATAAAAATTTAGAAGTTGAAATGGAATTGCTCCAATTAGGAGGAAGAAAATGACTTAAGAGTAAAAGAAATGGTGAAATGGTTGAGATGAATGGTTTGATCAATATTTTCTAGTAGACTATTGGTGGTGGTGGTGGTGAGTAGTATGATGGTGATTGTTCATAGGACTTCGGTGGAGGAGGAGGCGATTTGTATGATGGTGTAGATTCTTCGTAGTATGGTGGAGGGGGAGGGGATTTATGGGAAGGGGTAGACTCTTCATAGTACGGTGGAGGCTGAGGAAATTTAAAGGAAGGTGTAGATTTTTCATAGTATGATGGAGGGGGAGGGGATTTATAGGAAGGAGTAGATTCTGTGTAGTATGGTGGAGGGGGAGGAGAGTTGTAGTAAGAAGGCGATTTCTCATAATAAGTTGGTGGTGGTGGTGGAGGAGACTTGTAGTAAACTGGCGATTTGTAATATTTTGTTGGTGATGGTGATTTATAATATTTAGAAGGAGTAGGTGATTTGTAATATTTTGATGGAGCAGGCGACTTGTAGTACTTTGCAGGCGATGGAGATTTGTAGTACTTTGTAGGTGATGGTGACTTATAGTAGTACTTTGAGGGAGTTGGCGCCTTATAGTACTTCTTTGAAGGGGCAGGTGACTTGTAATACTTCACTACCACCGGTGCCTTGTAGTATTGTTTCAAAGGAGTAGGTGATTTGTAATACTTCATTACTACAGGTGACTTGTAGTAGTATTTTGAAGGAGCATGTGACTTGTAATACTTTGCTACAGCAGGTGCCTTGTAGTAGTGCTTTGAAGGAGCATGCGGCTTGTAATACTTCACAACAATAGGTGTCTTGTAGTAGGGTTTTGAAGGAGCATGCGACTTGTAATACTTCGCAACAATAGGTGTCTTGTAGTAGTGTTTTGAAGGAGCATGCGACTTGTAATAATAATGCGATGGAGAATGTTCAACGTGTTTTTCCGGTTTCTTGTAGTATGGAGAGGGTGAATGAGAAGTAAAGTCATAAGAGTAATCAGCAACAACAGTGCTGGCTACAAAGCAAAATGCCAAAGCAAATGCAAGTAGAGGCCATTGCCCCAAATTTCCAAAGCTTCTCATTTTGATTTTTGGAAGAAAAAAAAGAGTGGATTGTACTAATACTTGTGTTGCATAGTTTTGTTGGGATCTTAAGTTTTTATAGTAGCAAAAGTAACATCCTTCTTGAGATTAATGTAATGACTTTATGGTTAGCCACTAAGATCATGATATTAAAAGTCCAAATAAAGATTAGTTTACTTCAATTAGTAGCTAACATTTCTTTTTGGTGATTAAATTGTTTTTTTTTGCTAGTGGGCTAATTTAAAAAGAATATATAAGTTGACTTGTATATTGAACAAAAGTGAAAAGGCAAAAAGAACAATATACATACACTAGATTTTATACCATAAATAACATATTAAGACAAATTATTTTTGTGGAAAACATTTTCCTTCCTACCAAACACGCCTTAAGACTCGTTAGGAACTCATCTTGCACGAGGCATTGTTAGTATTATAAGATAGATATAAGATTTAAATTTCTATCATCGCTTGGAGATGTGCATCCAATTATCGTAGTATTATTACAATTTCAATATATTGATAATTATTTTATTCTATATGTAAATTTATTTTTAAATGTAGTAGATTTTACCAAAAAAAATTCAGGAAAAGGATCTAATATATCCTTCAAGTTTGTCATTTAGAGCTAATATATCTTTCCTTATAAAAGTGATTCATATATATATATATCTTTACATTTTATATAAATGACTCAGATATACCTCTATTGTTACAAAAGAAGCTCACATATACGATAAAAAATTAGTTTAAAGTTCATTTTTCATTTTTCTTAAAAAAAAATTCATGTAGGGCTATATATGATCCTTTTAGCAAAGTTCAAGGTATA
Organism: Solanum pennellii; assembly: GCF_001406875.1. Lineage (NCBI taxonomy): Eukaryota > Viridiplantae > Streptophyta > Magnoliopsida > Solanales > Solanaceae > Solanum > Solanum pennellii. The sequence goes on along the minus strand of NC_028637.1, from coordinate 754,100 downwards.
TTTAATATTATTCAAATATATATTATTTTTGACTTATTTGATCATCATTATTTTAGTTTCTTATTCCTTTTTTTTTTCTTTCATTCTTTAGTGGAAAGAAAAAAATTAAAATTATTCTTTTGCGGCTATATTATAATTTAAAATTATTTTTTGAGGCCATATTGTAATTTAGTTTTTGTATATGTAAAAAAAATTAGGGCATCTATAATAAATCTTACAAGAAAACTAGTGATTAGTCGTTGAAATAAAAAAAATTGAAAAAAAATTTGTATGTGAAGGATTAAAACCCCACGTGGATTATATTTTTTTAAAAGAATAAATTAAAAATAACTTTTTTCACTTTCGTTAGTAGAAAAAGATATATGTAAGTCATTCATATAACAATATTGGTATATATGAGTCGTCAGTCAAGAATCACTTTCACAACGAGTATATATATATAATACCCTTTTACCATATTTTTTTTAAAAAGTAGATAGAGCAGGAAGAAATTCTCTAGAGATGATACCACTTCATTTCAATTAACAATTCAGATAAAATTTATAAAATATCATTAATCTTGATACAATGAGGAAAACTTACTTAATACATAATACAAATCATTAGAACAAAACAATATCAAATACACAATAAGCAAAGCCCATCATTTTGACAAGCATACATTAAATTTTGGAAGAAAAATGGAATTAAAATAGGATGTAAAAGTCATGGAAGTGATAGAGTTATTGAGCGTTTAGTAGTATGTTGGTGGGGGAGATGCTGGTGGTGGTGGAGGTGAAGCATAGATGACGGATTGCTCGTACTCCTGAGGTGGTGGTGGTGAGGAATAGGTTGGTGGAGGTGGAGAGTTATAGGTTGTAGGTGATTTTTCGTAGTACTTTGGTGGAGGTGGAGGAGATTTATAGGAAGGGGTAGATTCTTCGTAGTATGGGGGAGGTGGAGGGGACTTGTAGTAAGGAGTGGATTCTTTATAGTATGGTGGAGGGGGAGGGGACTTGTAGGAAGACGTAGATTCTTTGTAGTATGGTGGAGGGGGAGGGGATTTGTAGTAAGAAGGTGATTTCTCGTAATAAGTTGGTGGTGGTGGAGGAGACTTGTAGTAAACTAGAGACTTGTAATATTTTTGTGGTGCTGGTGATTTATAGTATTTAGAAGGGGCGGGTGATTTGTAATATTTTGAAGGGGACGGGGACTTGTAGTAATAGTGCTCTGATGGAGCAGGCGACTTGTAGTACTTTGCAGGTGAAGGCGACTTGTAGTAGTACTTTGCAGGTGATGGTGACTTGTAGTAGTACTTTGAGGGAGTTGGCGCCTTATAGTACTTCTTTGAAGGGGCAGGTGACTTGTAATAGTGTTTCGAAGGAGCAGGTGACTTGTAATACTTTGCTACAACAGGTGTCTTGTAATAGTATTTAGAAGGAGCATGTGACTTGTAATACTTTGCTACAACAGGTGCCTTGTAGTAGTGCTTTGAAGGAGCAGGTGACTTGTAATACTTCGCAACAACAGGTGTCTTGTAATAGTATTTAGAAGGAGCATGTGACTTGTAATACTTCGTAACAGCAGGTGTCTTGTAGTAGTTCTTTGAAGGAGCACGTGACTTGTAATACTTCGCAACAACAGGTGTCTTGTAGTAGTTTTTAAAGGAGCATGCGACTTGTAATAATAATGCGATGGAGAATGTTCAACGCGTTTTTCCGGTTTCTTGTAGTATGGAGAGGGTGAATGAGAAGTATAGCCATAAGAGTAATCAGCAACAACAGTGCTAGCTACAAAGCAAATTACCAAAGCAAATGCAAGTAGAGACCATTGCCCCAAATTTCCAAAGCTTCTCATTTTGATTTTTGGAGAAAAAAGATGAAAACTAAGACTTGTGTTGCATAGGTTTGTTGGGATGTTTAGTTTTTATAGTAGCAAAGTAACATACTTCTTGAGATTAATTAATGTAATGCTTTCATGGTTAGCCACTAAGATGATATAGCAAAGTCTAAATAAATATTAGTTTAGTGTAATTAGTGGCAAGCATAAATATTTTTGATTGAAAAAATAATTTGCAAGTGGGCTAATTTAGAAATAATATATATGTTTACTTGAATATGATTGGAGATCTCGTTGCACTCGATACGTTGAACTTATCTCATAATTAATCGCTTGGAAGGTTGTATACCAGCATGACAGCACCGGCCAGTTATTTGTACTTGAATCATTGGATTTCTCATTTAGCAAAATCGGTAGAGGGATGCAGAAACAACTTGGATATTTCATGTCACTTTGAAGTCTTAAATCTCTCTCATAATCATCTCGTTGGACTTAAGAATGTGTGAAGAACATGCCGTTTATGGACTCCTGCACTGTCTTCCATCAGTAGGTCAATTCTCATGGAAAATGGGTTCGAGCTGGCGCACTATGTAAGGCGCTGTATTCAGATCAGTAGAGTGGCAGTGTAACCTTAATGCATTAGCAAAGTGACTGTCCTATTCATAAGATATAAAGTTGTTATGTTTCTTTCAAAGTCTATACACCAAGAAATAGTTGACTGGTGGTCCTATTTCTGGAATCCAATTAAGTTGGCAAAACAAATAAGGTATCACACAAAATGCATGTGTAATGTGTTATATATGTAAGTGGTGGGGACTTAAGAATGTGAACTATTCATAGTTTCTGGCATTAACTTGTGTGACACAATGAATGGGCTATATATATGTCATCAAAATTGTTGAGTAGACACACAAAGCAAACGTTTCTTGATTTCGTCTCTATCAACTTGATTAGTTTTGATCATTTTTAGTGCAGAAATGGATTGTGTAAAACTTGTGTTTTTTATGCTGTATACCTTTCTCTGTCAACTTGTTTTCTCCTCATCCTTACATCATTTGTGCCCTGAAGATCAAGCTCTTGCTCTACTACAATTCAAGAACATGTTTACCATTAATCCCGATGCTTCTTATGATTGTGAGTTTTCTCATCCAAGAACTCGTTCATGGAACAAGAGCACAAATTGTTGCTCATGGGATGGGGTTCATTGTGACAAGATGACAGGACAAGTGATTGAGCTTGATCTCCGTTGCAGCCAACTTCAAGGCAAGTTTCATTCCAATAGTAGCCTCTTTCAACTCTCCAATCTCAAAAGGCTTGATCTGTCTTATAATAATTTCACCAGATCACTCATTTCACCTAAATTTGGTAAGTTTTCTAGTTTGAGACATCTCGATTTGTCGCGTTCAAGTTTTACGGGTGTAATCCCTTCTGAAATCTCTCATCTTTCTAAACTATACGTTCTTCGTATATGTGATCTAAATGAGCTTAGTCTTGTACCTCACAATTTTGAACTGCTCCTTAAGAACTTGACCCAATTAAGAGAGCTCAACCTTTACGATGTGAACCTCTCTTCCACAGTTCCTTCAAATTTCTCTTCTCACTTAGCAATTTTAACACTTTTTAACACAGGGTTACGTGGGTTATTGCCCGAAAGAGTTTTTCACCTTTCCAACTTAGAATCCCTTCATTTATCATATAATCCCCAGCTCACAGTTAGGTTTCCCACAACCAAATGGAATAGCAGTGCATCACTCATCAAATTATATCTCAGTGATGTGGATTTTACTGGTAGGATGCCTGAATCATTTAGCCATCTAACTTCACTTCATAAGTTGTACATGAGTGATTGTAATCTGTCGGGGCCTATTCCTAAACCTTTATGGAATCTCACCAACATTGAGAGTTTGTACCTTAGTGGGAACCATCTTGAAGGACTAATTTTCCATTTCTCGATATTTGAAAAGCTCAAGGAGTTATCACTTGGAAATAACAACTTTGATGGTGGACTTGAGTTCTTATCCTTTAACAGAAGTTGGACCCAACTTGAATGGCTACATTTTTCGTCCAATTACCTTACTGGTCCAATTCCATCCAACGTAAGTGGACTACGAAATCTACAATCACTCGACTTGTCATCAAACAACTTAAATGGGACTATACCTTCCTGGATATTCTCCCTTCCTTCACTGACAGAGTTAAAGTTGAGTGATAACACTTTCAGTGGAATAATTCAGGAGTTCAAGTCCAAAACATTATATGTCGTTAGTCTAGAACAAAATAAGCTGGAAGGTCCAATTCCAAAGTCACTCCTAAACCAGCAAAGCCTACAACTTCTTCTCCTTTCACACAATAGCATCAGTGGACATATTTCTTCAGCTATCTGCAATCTGAAAACATTAATACTACTAAATTTGAGAAGTAATAATTTGGAGGGAACAATCCCACAATGTTTGGGTGAGATGAGTGAACTTCAAGTTTTGGATTTAAGCAACAATAGTCTTAGTGGGACAATGAATACAACTTTTAATATCGGAAACCAACTCATCATCATTAAATTGGATAGGAATAAGCTACAGGGGAAAGTTCCACAATCTTTGATCAATTGTAAAAAATTGGAATTTCTAGATTTAAGTAACAATGCGTTGAATGACACGTTTCCAAAATGGTTGGGAGACCTACCTCATTTGCAGATGTTAAAGTTGAGATCAAATAAGTTATATGGCCCTATAAGGACTGACAACTTGTTTGCTCAAATTCGAGTCATAGATCTCTCATCCAATGGATTTAGTGGAGATTTACCAGTGAGCCTTTTTCAGAATTTTCAAGCCATGAAAAAAACTGTTGAGAACAATGGAACTCGAGAGTATGTAGCAAATCTATATTCTTATTATTACAAAAATTATTTGATAGTGACAACAAAGGGAGTGGATCGTGAACTTGCTCAAGTTTTGACTACACAAATAATTATCGACCTCTCAAGGAATAGATTTGAAGGTCATATTCCAAGCATTATTGGAGATCTCGTTGGACTTCGTACGTTGAACTTATCACATAATGTCTTGGAAGGTCATATACCAGCATCACTGCAGAAATTATCTGTACTTGAATCATTGGATCTCTCATGTAACAAAATTGGCGGTGAAATCCCACAACAACTTGCATCCCTCACATTTCTTGAAGTCTTGAATCTCTCTAACAATCATCTTGTTGGATGCATCCCCAAAGGAAAACAATTTGCTACGTTTGAGAACAATTCATACCTAGGAAATGATGGATTACGTGGATTGCCACTCTCAAGAGATTGTGGCCGTGATGATCAAGCGACAACTCCAGCTGAGCTAGATCAAGAAGAAGAAGAAGAAGAAGAAGATTCACCAATGATCAGTTGGCAGGGGGTGCTCGTGGGTTATGGTTGTGGACTAGTTATTGGATTGTCCATAATATACATAATGTGGTCAACTCAATATCCAACATGGTTTTCGAGGATGGATTTAAAATTGGAACACAGAATTAGTACAAGAATGAAAAGGCACAAGAAAAGATATTAGTGTGTAGCGACCTCCAGGTATTCAAATTAATATTTATCCTTAAGAAGATTATTCTCTCTCTCTCTCTCTATATATATATATATCGCATGTATTTTCGACCTCCTCCATCTTTAAAGCTCTTAACTTTAATTCTTTATTTTTGAAATTTCAGGATTCAAGTGTAGTGAGTTGCTGGAATGCAAAAGCATGAGTTTTGTTTATCTATAGTTTGTGTATGTAGTAAGATATTCAGCCTAATTATTAGTTAGCTAATTTAATTAGGCTGCAAAGTTCAGTTAAATATAAAATTATGTAAGTTATCTCATTTTGATTTTTGGAGAAAAGAAAAGATATAACTAATTAAGACTTTTGTTGCATAAATGAGTCAAGATCTTTGGTTTTTATAGTGACATCTTTCTTGAAATTAATGTAATGGCTTCATGGTTAGCCACTAATTAAAATCATAGCAAAGTCCAAATAAATATTAGTTTAGTGTAATTAATTAGTGGTGACATCTTTTTTTGGTGGTTGAAAAAATAATTTGCAAGTGGGCTAATTATAAAGAATGTATAAGTCCATATTATCTTCTTCCAAGTCTTTTTTTTTAATTTGCAGATCGAGTATTTATACCAAATTAGTAAATGTATAATATAATGTGTATGGTTAGTTAATTAATGAATATATTCACTCTATTAAATTATCTAACTACGATAAATTATATGTAAATACCCAATGCAAATAACTATTTACCTAAACAAAGTTGGAGTTGTATTATGCAATTGTAACTTTCCTATGAAGTCTAAATAACATTTTTTTTACATCTAAAACTTAGTTTCATCTCAAGCAAGATTGGAATAGTCTAAATAACATGATTGGAATAGTCGCGATACACATAAATTGGTCCAAACACAACTCGATTAATTGTAGAGAGAGATTCAAATTATAATGTTAAGAAAATGTATCTTAATATATTTATTTCTTAAGAGGAACATATGATATATTGTTTTCTACTAATCTTTGGATTGTTAGGCCTTGTAGTTGAGTTGTATATCATGATATTATATAAAGTTGATTGTATATTTCATAGTCATATATTAACATTTCTGAAAATTACGCTAACTTTTTCACATTTTTACTTTATTTTAAAATTTGTTTATAATTTTAGTAGATTTACCAATTTTTTTAATTAGATAGGTTACAAACTATTGCAGGGAAGAAATTATCTAGGGACAATACCACCTCATTTCAATTAATAATTTGAATACAAAATTATTACACAAAGAAGAGAAGATAAATAACAAACTATTAATCTTGATACAATGAGGAATACTTAATTAATTCTCAAGTAATACATCATATAAATTATTTGAACAAAATAATATCGAACACACGATAAATAAAGTCGATCATTTCGACTAACATACATTAAAATTTTGGAAGGGAAATGGAATCAAAATAGACCGTAAAAATCATGGGAACAGTAGAGTTATTGAATGTTTAGTTGTACGTTGGCGAGGATGGGGGTGAGGCATAGGTGGGAGTTTGCTAATAATAGATTGGTGATGGTGGAGGTGGTGAGTTGTATTTTATAGGAGATTGCTCATAGTACTTTGGTGGAGGGGGAGGTGATTTATAGGAAGGTGTAGATTCTTTGTAGTATGGGGGAGGTGGAGGTGATTTATAGGAAGGGGTAGATTCTTTGTAGTATGGTGGAGGGGGTGGGGATTTGTAGGAAGGCGTAGATTCTTTGTAGTATGGGGGAGGTGGAGGAGATTTATATGAAGGTGTAGATTCCTTGTAGTATGGGGGAGGTGGAGGTGATTTATAGGAAGGGGTTGATTCTTTGTAGTATGGAGGAGGTGGTGGGGACTTGTAGGAAGGCGTTGATTCTTTGTAGTATGGTGGAGGTGGTGGGGATTTGTAGGAAGGGGTTGATTCTTTGTAGTATGGTGAAGGTGGTGGGGATTTGTAGGAAGGGATTGATTCTTTGTAGTATGGTGGAGGTGGAGGGGACTTGTAGTAAGGGGTAGATTCTTTGTAGTATGGTGGAGGTGGTGGGGATTTGTAGGAAGGGGTTGATTCTTTGTAGTATGGTGGAGGTGGTGGGGATTTGTAGGAAGGGGTTGATTCTTTGTAGTATGGTGGAGGTGGTGGGGATTTGTAGGAAGGGGTTGATTCTTTGTAGTATGGTGGAGGTGGTGGGGATTTGTAGGAAGGGGTTGATTCTTTGTAGTATGGTGGAGGTGGAGGGGACTTGTAGTAAGGGGTAGATTCTTTGTAGTATGGTGGAGGTGGTGGGGATTTGTAGGAAGGGGTAGATTCTTTGTAGTATGGTGGAGGTGGAGGGGACTTGTAGTAAGGCGTAGATTCTTTGTAGTATGGTGGAGGTGGAGGGGACTTGTAGTAAGGCGTAGATTCTTTGTAGTATGGTGGAGGTGGAGGGGACTTGTAGTAAGGCGTAGATTCTTTGTAGTATGGTGGAGGTGGAGGGGACTTGTAGTAAGGCGTAGATTCTTTGTAGTATGGTGGAGGTGGAGGGGACTTGTAGTAAGGCGTAGATTCTTTGTAGTATGGTGGAGGTGGAGGGGACTTGTAGTAAGGCGTAGATTCTTTGTAGTATGGTGGAGGTGGAGGGGACTTGTAGTAAGGCGTAGATTCTTTGTAGTATGGTGGAGGTGGAGGGGACTTGTAGTAAGGCGTAGATTCTTTGTAGTATGGTGGAGGTGGAGGGGACTTGTAGTAAGGCGTAGATTCTTTGTAGTATGGTGGAGGTGGAGGGGACTTGTAGTAAGGCGTAGATTCTTTGTAGTATGGTGGAGGTGGAGGGGACTTGTAGTAAGGCGTAGATTCTTTGTAGTATGGTGGAGGTGGAGGGGACTTGTAGTAAGGCGTAGATTCTTTGTAGTATGGTGGAGGTGGAGGGGACTTGTAGTAAGGCGTAGATTCTTTGTAGTATGGTGGAGGTGGAGGGGACTTGTAGTAAGAAGGTGATTTCTCATAATAAGCTGGTGGTGGTGGTGGAGACTTGTAATAAACTGGTGACTTGTAATATGTTGGTGGCGGCGGCTGCGGCGATTTATAGTATTTAGAGGGAGCGGGTGATTTGTAATATTGTGATGGAGATGGTGACTTGTAGTAATAGTGTTTTGATGGAGCAGGCGACTTGTAGTATTTTACAGGTGATGGAGATTTGTAGTACTTCACAGGGGATGGTGACTTGTAGTATTTTGCCGGTGACGGAGATTTATAGTACTTTACAGGGGATGGTGACTTGTAGTAATAGTTCTTTGATGGAGCAGGTGACTTGTAGTATTTTGCCGGTGACGGAGATTTATAGTACTTTACAGGGGATGGTGACTTGTAGTAATAGTTCTTTGATGGAGCAGGTGACTTGTAGTATTTTGCAGGTGATGGAGATTTGTAGTACTTTACAGGGGATGGTGACTTGTAGTAATAGTTCTTTGATGGAGCAGGTGACTTGTAGTATTTTGCCGGTGACGGAGATTTATAGTACTTTACAGGGGATGGTGACTTGTAGTAATAGTTCTTTGATGGAGCAGGTGACTTGTAGTATTTTGCCGGTGACGGAGATTTATAGTACTTTACAGGGGATGGTGACTTGTAGTAATAGTTCTTTGATGGAGCAGGTGACTTGTAGTATTTTGCAGGTGATGGAGATTTGTAGTACTTTACAGGGGATGGTGACTTGTAGTAATAGTTCTTTGATGGAGCAGGTGACTTGTAGTATTTTGCAGGTGACGGAGATTTATAGTACTTTGCAGGGGATGGTGACTTGTAGTATTTTGCAGGTGACGGAGATTTATAGTACTTTGCAGGGGATGGTGACTTGTAGTATTTTGCAGGTGACGGAGATTTATAGTACTTTGCAGGGGACGGTGACTTGTAGTAATAATGCTTTGATGGAGCAGGCGACTTGTAGTATTTTGCAGGCGATGGAGATTTGTAGTACTTTGTAGGGGATGGTGACTTGTAGTACTTCTTTGAAGGGGTGTGCGACTTGTAGTAGTACTTTGAAGGGGAAGGCGACTTGTAGTATTTCTTTGAAGGAGCCGGTGATTTGTAATACTTCACTACTACCGGTGATTTGTAATAATGCTTTGAAGGAGTAGGTGACTTGTAATACTGTGACGGAGAATGTTCCGCATGTTTCTCCGGTTTCTTGTAGTATGGAGATGGAGATGGTGACTTGTAGTACTTCTTAGTGGTGTAAGTAGGTGAAGGAGAAGTATAGCCATAAGAGTAATCAGCAACAACAGTGCTAGCTACAAAGCAAATTGCCAAAGCAAATGCTAGTAGAGGCAATTGCCTCAAATTCCCAAAGCTTCTTCTCATTTTGATTGTAAAGAAAAGGATAAAACTAAAACTTGTGTTGCTTAGTTGAGTTGAGATCTCTAGTTTTTATAGTAGCAAAGTGACATCCTTCATGGTTAGCCACTAATATCATATCAAAAACTTGGTCAATACTTAGTGGGAAGCATTTTTCCACTACTTTTTTTTCTTAAAACTTATTCTAATGAGTATAAAAAATTGCAAGTAAAAAGATTAGAGTCAAATGTCACATATTCTTCGGCACGAATGCTAAATACAGAGAGATTTCACAACACCTTCTATCGAAAACATCCTTAAGTTGAATCTTCGTTTATCAAACTCTATATTTTCGTCTTCAAATCTGTTTTTCTGGTTACTTAAGTCAGATTGACAACAATATTGTCCTCTTCATGTTCATGGGGTATGACATTTATTTATTAGATAAAACATGTAAGAAGTAACAATTTACAAATAACTACATAAGAAGATTAATCTTTTACTAATGAATATCATAATGTTATGAGTTGTTGGTTAATTTATTAACTTAATGGAAACCACAATGTTGAAGTAGCATAATAATTGCAATTTATTTTATTAAAGACTAAGAATAATGTTATGACAGAGATGAAAAGAGTTGTCTTTGAAGAGAAGAATTCAATAAGCATTTGTATTATTCCAATGACTTTTTATTTCTTTTTTATGTATATATAGTTTTTTTCTTTTCAAAAGTTGATTTAAGTACAATTACAATCCAAAAAATGGAAATATGGCAAAGAAGGTGTATGCTTATTGTAAAACTAGTTTCAGAAACGTGCGTTGCACGTTTAATTTTTGTTGTTATACAAATTCGTATAGGCCTAATCTGATGTTGATAATTATCAATTATATTATTCTTTTATATATGTTGTTTTATGTAAAAATAACAATGTCAAACAATTCTTTTCATTTAATTTTGGTTATTTGTTTACAAAATAAAAAATTGTTGAAAAATATAAACTAATTAAGATAATATAGTATGTATTGTAGCGGTGAACTCTTGCTCTAAATTTAAGAATGGACGCAAACATATAGAACAAAATTATTAAAGACATAATGAATAAATATATATTTACCATGTTAATGAGGAAAAAAATGACCAATAAATTGATTTTACATAAATTTATAGAAATTATAAGATGATGAAATACAAAGGTGAAGTGAACTTATATTTTTTGTTCACTTTATACGAGAGATCATCACCAAAAAATCTATTAATAGACGAAAATAATTGCAACCGAAAAAAATTATGATAAAATATAAAATCAGTAAATAAAGTGCAAATATATGCACAAACAAAAAGAAAGATCATTTGAGCAAGATAACTAAGGAATATTAGTAAAAAAATACACAAATAATAATATCACCGACTTTAAAAGAAGTTTCATCATATAAATTGAAAAATTATTAAATATTTATACATAAATATTGTTTTCGGCTATTCTTTATACTAAAATAAAGACATTATCGAAATCGAAAGAAGGGCCATTATATGTTTGGTCTCCAACATTTCCACGATGAATCAATATAACTCTTAAAATCAAAACTCAATATTATTTTGTAACTGAATCCCAAAAGTAGAAAATGGGTATGAATGCATGACTATGAAAAGCTTGTTGAAGTTATGAATATAGAACTAATAAGATGATTTTTACTTTGTTTGATAAATCATTTTACTATGTGATTGAATAATATGAAATTTNAAATTTTTCAAATTTATAGAATCCTTTAAAGAATATGAAAAGGTTATGATTCCATGGAAGATGAGAGGAATTAAACATTTTAATTGAAGTAATAACTAAGAAACTAAAACTTTCAATAAATGTGGAAATATGTAACAACTTTCTACATTCAGATTCAATGTATTTTGTTTAAAAGTCTATTAATATAACTTTAAAAGTTAATGAAAAACATATTTTTATTTCCAACTTTTGATGAGTATAGTTAATTAATTAAATAGAATATTATTAAATGAAATTGTCTTTTTAAACTTATATCTGATTTGTAATATAAAAATATTTAATAGAAAAATTATCTCTTTTGGATTAGTTAATATAACGCATGAATGAGCGAAAAAAAGTAAAATCACTAAGGTAAATGCAGTCAAAATGAATAGTAATTTTTTGATAATGTGGTACTAATTGATATTCCCAAAGAAATTATGATGGGAAAATGTATACAAAAATGAATCTTTTTTTCTTTGCAACTATACAAATTCTAAACGGATACTAAAGGGTGATGAAATTGCAATATTTCTTAAATAGATTATTAAGGACCTTTTAAATTAATTGAATTAGATATGAATAATAAAAGAGGTAATATTATGAAAAGGAAAACTAAAATAAGATGTAACTATTTAATAGTTAATTAATTAGATATATAATATTTTAATTTAGTATAGGGACAAAATAGTAATTCAACTTTAAAGTTGAAAGCTTCCCACTTATAATAATATATGATAAAGACACAATGGTAGCTATTCGTAGGTGTACAAGTAAATCTATCTAAGGAAACAATGTTACGAAATCCCTAAATATCTCAACCTACGATTGTATGAAGATGTGTATATATACATTACGTAGCACTCCCTCTCAAGTTGGAGTATAGATATTTATCGTTTCCAACATGTTACAAAGATATTCCACACGAGTACACGTGAATATATCATCCGATTTCTCGCTTGTCTTTGCATAGCCAGTAGAAATCACGTTCTCTTGAATCTTCTCGGGAACAAAGTGTATAATGACCTTCATGGTTAGCCACTAAGATGATACCTAAGTCAAAATAAAGACCAAGTCAGTACTTAGTGAGAAGCATTTACCCATGGCTTTAATCTTTAAAAAAAAAATTCATGATGAAGAAATAATTTAGAAACAAAAATGAAATATGAGAAGAGGTATGCCACAACTGTCATCCCATTGGCAAAGTATAAGAATGGCAATTTAAAAAGGGGAATGGGAAGTTCTCTCATCTTTTTCCAGAACAAGAATCTACAAGTTGACTTTACTATTGAACAGTGGATAATCATACCAGATCACATCTTATATAACATTTTGGTCTGAGGATCATGTATGGAAGGCAAACTTGAGACTCGTCAGGGACTAATATACAGATGAGATACTTTGGGACAGATGTAGAGATAGTTGTCTCGCGATACTTACACCTCAAGTGTCCAGAAGTACACCTGAAATGATCCCAATGTTCAACGCACAAGCTTATCCCAATAGTTCATGTGCATAGTATGTAACTAGTCTTATGAACCCCAAAAAGTCCTTATATAAACCTTCACTCTTTAATCCCCCTTTACAGATGACAGATCACAGAACAAAGGTTGAAAAATTGCAACTAAGAAAATTAGAGTCAAATGTCACATATTCTCCATTAACAACGCCAACTACAGTGAGGTATCCAGAACTTCTATAGGAAAAATCTTGATGTCTTAATTTTTCCCAGGTCTTCATTATTCAGACTCTACATTTTCCTCGTCAAATACGTTTTCCTACTTAAGTCGGATTGATATCAGTATGTTTCTTTTCTTGTTCTTGGGGTATGAAACTTATTTATCTAATAGTTAGATGCAAGGGGATAACAACTTATGAATAACAACATAAGAAGATTACTCTTTTTTACTGATCAAGAAGCTACACAGGACATCCTATATTGCTGAATAGAGCATCCAATCTGCATAGATTAGGCATGCAGGCATTCCAGCCAGTTTTAGTGGAGGGACGCTATTTGTTTACATCCATTAGTTTGGAGGGACGTTCTCATATGAATCTTTTGTCTCTGGCTATTGGGGATCCCATTTCTGTATGAATTGTTTTTTAACTTATTAGTAACTTAATGGAAGCCATAATGTTGGATGCACATATAATTTTAGTTTAACCTATAATACTAAGAATAATTTTCTAACAAATCTGAAACTTGGTTGCATCTTTGAAGAGAAAAATGTAGATAAACCTTGACTATATTTCCTTTTCGCCTTCTCTATGTTAGAAAAGAAATTGTTGAAATGATGCATTTGCTTAAGTTCAAATGCCTCTTATTTCTTTCTTATTCTGTTTATTTTATATAATTTTACTTTCTCAAAAGTTAATGAGTACAGTTACCAGAGACAATACTCGAAAGTGGTTTCTCTTCATATAAGAGTTCAGCATAGATGTCCAGAAGGTGAATACTTATGGAACAACGAAAGAAGTCAAGAACTCAACCAATAGAGCAAACAATATTTGATAAAGAAGAAGATAGTATTACACAAAGTGGAACTCTCAAGAGATTACATCAAAAAGAATCTTGATACAATGAACCAAACTGAAGGAGATCTTGAAGATCTCAAACAATGCATATTATAAATTATTAAAAGAAAGGAACACACAAAACAAGCAAAACCTTCTTGAAGAATACATAAAATTTTGGCTGAGGAAATAGAGATACTCAAAGTAGGATTTAGAATTCACGGAAATGGTGGAAATGATAGAATTAGTAACTATTTTAATAATATGTTGGTGGGGGTGGAGGAGATTTATAGGAAGGTGTAGATTCTTTGTAGTATGGTGGAGGGGGAGGGGATTTATAGGAAGGGGTAGATTCTTTGTAGTATGGGGGAGGGGGAGGGGATTTATATGAAGGAGTAGACTCTTTGTAGTATGGGGGAGGTGGAGGTGATTTATAGGAAGGGGTAGATTCTTTGTAGTATGGTGGAGGAGGAGGGGACTTGTAAGAAGGTGTAGATTCTTTGTAGTATGGGGGAGGTGGAGGGGACTTGTAGTAAGGGGTAGATTCTTTGTAGTATGGGGGAGGTGGAGGGGACTTGTAGGAAGGCGTAGATTCTTTGTAGTATGGGGGAGGTGGAGGGGACTTGTAGGAAGGCGTAGATTCCTTGTAGTATGGGGGAGGTGGAGGGGACTTGTAGGAAGGTGTAGATTCTTTGTAGTACGGGGGAGGTGGAGGGGACTTGTAGTAAGGAGTAGATTCTTTGTAGTATGGGGGAGGTGGAGGGGATTTATAGGAAGGTGTAGATTCTTTGTAGTATGGGGGAGGAGGAGGGGACTTGTAAGAAGGCGTAGATTCTTTGTAGTATGGGGGAGGAGGAGGGGACTTGTAGTAAGGGGTAGATTCTTTGTAGTATGGGGGAGGTGGAGGGGATTTGTAGTAAGGGGTAGATTTTTTGTAGTATGGGGGAGGTGGAGGGGACTTGTAGTAAGGGGTAGATTTTTTGTAGTATGGGGGAGGTGGAGGGGACTTGTAGTAAGGGGTAGATTTATAGTATTTAGAAGGAGCGGGTGATTTGTAATATTTTGTTGGAGATGGTGACTTGTAGTAATAGTGATTTGATGGTGAAGGCCACTTGTAGTACTTTACAGGCGATGGAGATTTGTAGTAATAGTTCTTTGACGGAGCAGGTGACTTGTAGTATTTTGCAGGCGATGGAGATTTGTAGTAATAGTGCTTTGGAGCGGGCGACTTGTAGTATTTTGCAGGCGATGGAGACTTGTAGTACTTTGTAGGGGATGGTGACTTGTAGTAATAGTGCTTTGATGGAGCAGGTGACTTGTAGTATTTTGCAGGTGAAGGAGATTTGTAGTACTTTACAGGGGATGGTGACTTGTAATAGTTCTTTGAAGGGGCAGGTGACTTGTAGTATTTCTTTGAAGGAGCAGGGGCCTTGTAGTACTTGTTTGAATGGGAAGGTGCCTTGTAGTAGTACTTCTTTGGATGGGAAGGCGCTTTGTAGTACTTCTTTGAAGGAACTGGTGATTTGTAATACTTCACTACTACTGGTGATTTGTAGTAATGCTTTGAAGGAGTAGGAGACTTGTAATAGTCGTGCTTGGAAGGCACCGGTGACTTGTAATAGTGTGACGGAGAATATTCAGCATGTTTCTCCGGTTTCTTGTAGTATGGAGATGGAGATGGTGATTTGTAGTACTTCTTAGAGGTGTAAGTAGGTGAAGGAGAACTATAGCCATAAGAGTAATCAGCAACAACAGTGCTAGCTACAAAGCAAATTGCCAAAGCAAATGCTAATAGAGGCAATTGCCCCAAATTCCTAAAGCTTCTCATTGTGATTCTTGGAGAGAAAAGAAAGGATAGAACTAAGACTTGTGTTGCATAGTTGAGTTAAGATCTCTGGTTTTTATAGTGCAATTGTGACATCCCATCCTCCTCAATATTTATGTATTTTCTTCATGGTTAACCACTATGATGATAACAAAGTTCAAACAAAGACTAGGTCAGTACTAAGAGCCTTCATGGTTACCCACTAATAATGCAGGATATCCCTAAGTAATGGCATCCTACTAAGTATTATAAGGTTGACTTTTTCTTAAAATAATATCACCAGAAAAAGAGTGTGGGAAATTCTCTTTCTTCCTCTATCTACACCATAACATTAGATGTTAAACATGGAGTTCAAGAAAAAAACAGTCAATACACACCATAAAATGTATAGACTTGACTGCAGGTTCAACCTGGGAGCAATGGGCCTACTGAAGTTCGCCATGTCTACCGATATGACAATGTTGTGGTGGAATCCCTTAGCAAGCTTTGGGAGGAAATGTGATGCAACTACAACTAACGGGTATAGTGTCATGTTCTAAAAGATCCAAAAAAAAGATCCCTTAGCAGGTTCTACTTGCTTTCAATAAAAGATCAAAAAAAAAAAAAAAAAAACTTCACATGATGCAAGATTAATCGAAATTTTAGGGTAAAACCTGTCCGCCAGTTTCATTCTGCTTTATTGGTTCAGCCTCAAGGGCTTGTGATATGGAGGAAAGAACTATTCAACAAACATACAAAGCAACAGGTCTAAATGTGAAATTCAGAAAGTTAGTTTAACAGAAGTTGAATTTATTTATATGAATTATATACAGGTTTGTAAGTTTAAATATCGTGTACAACAGCTCTTCTATGCTTGTTAAACTTCAAACTAAGCAATGGCTGACCTGAACTTGTTAAAAAAGTTCCACATCAAGTTCTTCTTTCACCTTGCAAATCTCAGTGTCCATTGTGCAGCTATTTCATCATGTTTGGCTTTATCTCCCAAGTATAAGTGTGCAATACCAGGAACAACCGGTTTATCTGCAAGAAGCGGAACTGTAAGATACAAAAAAAAGGTAGTTTTTGTACACTCTGTTCTACAGTTATTATTTTCAACTATTCATTTTACTCTTAACCCATGCAAACCAGGAGACGGCATAAATCAATCAACACCTTCAACAACCAATATATGAAGACTCTTTTTATGTTTATATGTTTTCCTCTCATTTTTCTACTGTCATTCACTCCATTATTTTCAGAATTGTCTTTTTCGCTATTGTATTTCCTTTTCATATTCTTCTTTTACTTGGGCTGAGGGCCCTTTGAGAACAGCCTTGAAACCTTCACAAGATAGGGATAGGGCTGCATACACACTACCCTCCTCAGATCCCACTTGTGGACTACACCGGGTATTGTAGTTGTCGTTGTTTTCTGCTCTTTATAAAATAAATATTTTTCATATGTTTCACTTCTTTTGAGAGAGGACACAGGACAGAAGATAGAAGATGTGCTTACAAGTTTCAGGATTGGTGAACATTGATCTCAGAGCAAGTAGCACCTTTGAGATTGTTAACGCTGGACTCCAGTTCTCTGTTAGGATGTCCAAGCTAACATTGCCGGAAGGATCTACATTACAATGATATATGCGAGTTTTGAATACAACCTGCAAAAGCCTGAGATCAGAACAAAAAGAAAAGGGAAGAAAAAATTGATTTCCACCAAAGTCAGCTGACAAACAAGAACTATAACCAAATCTGAGAAAATGATTCGTGTTTATCGGCTGAATTTGGTGGTGAAAATATTTCAACCAAAAGGAAGCCATGCTTTTATTTTCTTAATTTAATAGAACGACAATCATTAGGAAGCATGTTACTGCATAAAGATGAAAGTAACAACACAGATACCAGATCTTACGAAGTTGTTTACTCATTTACTGTACACCAAAACAAAGTTCAGGAAGGAGTAAAGTACTCTTCTTCTATTTTTTAATCAACAAAAGGTGTAAGAAATAAGAGCTTCGGGAATGACATGCTTGATTTTTCCCATTAATAATGGAAAACGAACTTAGAGTAGGATGTAAGAGTTCTGCAGAACCCAGTCACTTTGATCTAAAACTGTTGTTGCCTTCGAAAACACATTTAATGTGCATAAATTATAAATTTAGAATCCAGTAACTCAAAAGGCTATAATCTAGAACTCATAAACCTCAAGAGTAACAAGTTCCCACAATGACCATGCATTTACGCATGACCTAAAAAATCAAAATAGCACAAAAGTGATGGTTTTCATAAGTAAGGGAAGCAATTAGTCCATAGCAATCACCATTTCTTATCTAAGTTCTGTTCAACGGAAAAGAACTCCGCAAATATTTTATCAGAAGACGGTGAACAAGGATCTTTGCGCTTCATCCTAGTTTTAAAGTTTATATCAGGACAAATGGCATAGCTAACGGAGAATATTGGAAGTTTGTTGTTCAGATAAAAATACAAAAGTAGACACCTGGATCAGGAAAAATACAACGCTAGATGTATAGGAGATTCACTGTGTAACCTTCAACATACCTTTGGAGGTTTAAATGGATAATCAGAAGGAAAGGTTATATCAAGAAAAAATATTCCACCCTCATAAGGTGTTCCTGCGAGAAACATGAAGATTTCAGTTAGAGAAGTAACAGGAACTCTACAGTAAATTGAAAGCAATAATTTCTCCATCTAAATATCGGAAAATCAAGCAGAAATACAACCAAATTTGAAGTACGACAATTCATTTTAATCAAGCAATTAAAAAGCTCAAGTTTTGTACATTGAGAAATCTTTTACACCCTCAAATTCGTTTAAACATATTGCAGGACGCAACTCTTCTAGGAAGATAAATATGGTAACATGAAAAATAAAGAAATAAATTGTTGTACTCAGTTAAATTGCATTGCAAGTGTAAAATTTCTTTTGTGTATATAACTTAGATCCACGAAAGATGGGGTAAGGTTTGTGCACACTCTATCCTTTCCAGAACCCACAGACCTTATCTACGGGGTCAATTGGACACCACGGCCAAAACGACTCATTTTCAAGGTCAAACGAGCCTCAGAGCATGTAAAACACCCCCCCATTTTGTCAATTTTCGTGTGCTATAATCCACCATGTTTTTTGATGATCTGAAATTCCGAGATCACGTTGGATTACACTGTATATGTTGTTTTAAAAACTGAAAAATCTTATCCTAACTAATACTTCATACATAACACCTCAACTACCATTTGTTCCCTACTTCTACCTGAACTAAACACACCTCAACTATCAAACATTTCTTTTTATCTACATGAACATTAATGATAGTACCGATACGAAAAGGGAACAACTGATAGTTAAAGGATGCTTTAACACATAGACACAGTACTAGCTTCAAATGCGAAAACAGAACAAGTGATAGTTGAAATATGAAACTCGCGAAAAAAAAAAAAACAGAAAGATCAAATTTTTATAACTATTCAAACAGAAATTACCAGGTGGTCCAAAGAGAGTAGCAACCCAATGGTAAAGATTATCTCCTTTAGGTCCAGCTGCACAATCTGGTGGTGCTTCCATGCTTAATTCTGTCATTTCCTTCTGTATTCTCTTCCCTGATGTTGATACCGACGTAGTCGACGACCATGTTCTTCCTCCTCCTCTTCCTCCGCCGCCGCCGCCGCCGCCGCCGATTGCTATTCCGCCGGAGGGAGCTCCGCTGTACATTTTTATTCTATCCTGCTAGAAGATAATCTTTCAGCTTTATCCAAGTGTAAGCCTTTTGCTGATACTACTTTGTTCTAATACGATGTCGTTTTAAAGTTTGATTCCAAATCCTAAAAAATAAAAAAAAAGTAAATTATTTAACCTTAGGAGTCATAAGTCATTTAGTCGAAGCGAGGCAAATTCAAAATTTAAATGATATGAATGTATAGATTATTGGATTCATATGAATTCAACGTCAAAAAGTGAGGGATAAAGCATAAGTATCTCTTATATTATACTATGATCAAAATCTTAGAGACGTATTTTAACTAAATTAAAAATCTATTATCTTCGAACTTTTTTTTAATATAATTTTGTATACCTTTTATTTTACGTGGCACACTCTGTGACTCCATGCAATCGAGGCGCATGAGAGATATTTGAATACCACATAAATAAATAAATAAAATGCACAAAATTACAAAAAAATAGATTCAGAGGTAATAAAACTTTAAATTAATTAAAGTACATCTCTGAAATTTCGTTCTTGGATGTCTTAAGCTTTTTATAGAAAAAGTGATTTTAATAAATTTTTCTCATGTCTTTGAATTTTAAAAGAAAAAGGTGATTTCTTCGCATTTGTACGAGTGGTTCCTTCTTGTATGTCTAAACATTGATGGATTAAATTCCGCGTGTACTCGAACTAATGAGTAAGAGTGTATCAAGCTGACCAGAACACCATCGTTATTTACGATTAAAGCTAGGGTAGGGGTTGGGTCATGTAAGGACTAAAGAGACATTTCATCAAGGAAAAAATATGCAAAAAAAATGGATTTAAATCATCATCTAGTTGAGTGTTAAAAGACAAATATCAATCATCTAAACTAACAAACTAATAGAGTTGGTTCAATTTTCCTGCAAAAATACACAAAGGGAATCCAAAAATGCAAAGATCTCAATCTTCCTAAAGATGCTAAAAAACAAAATGTGCATTCACATCAAGAATCAACAAAGCCAAAAATACAACAATTGTGTAAGCAATAACCGGCGATCGAATCGTTGAACTCTGAGAAGTCGGTGCAACGATAGGTCCAAATGCTGCCGGAGGAAACACTCCACCTGAATTCGAACTGTCGGATGAAAAAGAAGCAAATTCAGTGCATATAGAGGCAATGTTTGTGCAAATGCAACATGTTAGTATGGTCAAGCTTCTCTATGACAGCGTCAACGACGTAATGTTGTAATAGAGAACATATAATATAACATGAAGAATCAATCCCAATGAAAAACGGGGTTTGTCATGAAGGATGATTGTTATAGAGAGGCTTGACTGTACTCGTAAAGATTTTTATGAATTGTACTTCGTTTAGATATCTCACCTTCCGGTAAATTTACATGTTCTGGAACCTGCACCAGGAAAGACATTAAATGAATCAGGTTTCGGGAAAGAAAACGAAAAATGGTTCTGATAACATACACAAAGGATGAAAAAGGTAGCAATTTTAATGAATACTTCCTAGATTGTTATTGACGATTTTGAAAAGCAAAAGTGAACGGAAGAGCAAAAGAGCTTCGTATAGAAAAAAATGCTAGGTTCAGCATGTTGAAATGCTACTAAGAAATATACTGCTATAAGCATTTCGCAATAATGTAGAAACGTATACTTTGCATGTTAATTAAGCATCACAACTCCGAGAACGGAGAAACCATTGCTTAAACTGTATGAAATTAAGTAGACACAACAAGGCTTTCTTGCAAATAAGCAATGTTTCAGTCCCATATATCATACACAAACATTTGAAGATTTTAATGTCGTTCATCTAATATAGCGTAAAGTAAAGATACCATCATATTGAAAAACTAAAACAACATTTCTATCAACTCAACCCAAAACGTCGGTAAGGAGCAATAAAACTCGACTTATGCAATAGAAACACACTCGTACTCTAGCTTCATCAAGTAATATGAATTAGAATATGTGATATTACATCATGTCAAACACGACGGGAGTTGATATTCATTTTATTCAGCAAGGGAAAATAAGATCTCTAAGAGCACATTTGCCTTCAGCCAGATAGGCAAAATAGATTCTTACTGATATGGGAGTGAGAAATAAAAGAGGGATATCAGCATTTCATTAACTGTTAATTTACCGAATCACTATTATCAGCCAAAACGATCCAGACACCAATCAAGTCATCTCCCGGAACTCCATGTAAAGATGAAAAAGAAAATTACATACTAAAACTTACTTGGATCTTGTGTTGTCAATGTTGCTGTACCATCAAAATCACATGTTCCACCAAGACTATGCATTCTTTGATAATAGTCGTTGTAAGCATACGAAGCATGATTTTGTATAGTATCTGGGAAATAACAAGGCTGCCCAGATTGAATTGCACTGCAATTAGCACGTCCCTGGCCACAAGCCCAGTTAATTCCATCTTGCAATTTGTTCTCATCTGCACCCGGTTTCGCTACACAAAAAGCTGAACTAGAATTGTTGGAAATGCTGTCTGATGAACCCAGACCGAGGGAATAAACATCGCTCCCGTTCGTAGAAAAGATCCCCCAACTTCTTTCTGAGATCGGCCCAGGTCTTTTGTCTTCATTGAACATCTCGTAAATAAAGGTGTTAATAGGAATTTTGGGTTGACTAGGTGGACCGGTATCATTCGAAACACGCCGAATCAGGTTATTATTAAAAGTTTCCGCATTTTCCTTGGTAGCATCTGGCTCGTTGGAACCTCCAGCCCATGGCCAACCAGTCTCCGTCACAACAACAGGGATGTCTGAAAAGTTGAGTGCTTCTATAGCGTTGTATGTAGCATCAACTAAAGCATCAAACATGCTTACATAATGAAACAAGGTGTTCGGATCAACAATTTGCTTCACTGCAGAGAGTGGTTGGAAAAGAGCATATTCAATTGGAAAGATTCCATCAGACTGAACATACTCATAATATGGATAAGCATTCAGCATGTAATACGAGTTCGTATTTCTTAGAAACTGAAGGATCTGAAAGATTGTTGAGTTCCATGAAGAATTGAAAGTGGCAGTGGAAGGAGGAAATGCCTTAGCAATCACGTCCATTGATTGCGGGGTTGAAACTTTAACTTGGTTATTTAGTCGTGAAGCTACTAATGCTTTATGTAAGTAATTCATAGCGGGAACCAAAACTGGTGCAGCATTTGGGATTGCGGTGAGAACTTCACTTCCCACAGCAATAGCCGTAATATTTGTTCCGGGCATGTAAGCTGCTACATTTCTATTTACCCAAGCAGCTGCAGTTGATGGTGATTCTCCAATCCCTAAGACTTCTTCATTTGTAACGCCAATAATAACTTCGATACTAGTGTTGGCTAAAGCATTCAACATATGAGCATCAGCATTAAATAGGCGCACATTAGTTATCTGACGAGCTTTAAGGAGTGCAACCACATCTGAAGCTGGGGGTAAATTTGTTACATCAGTGCCGATGTTTACTCCAACAAATGCACCTACAATTTTGAAAAGATGCACGTTAGCACTACAAATGAATCAGAGCACCTTTTACTTACCATCATGCAAGGCCATTATGTAAGCCGCTTGGAACAACTATCAAGATAACAACAACAACTACACAACATACCAAATGTAATCCCACAAGTGGGGTCTATGGAGGGTGGTGTGTACGCAGCCTTACCCCTAACTTGTGAAGGTACATAGGTTGTTTCTGATGGACCCTCAGTGGAACAACTATCAAAATACCAATGCTAACACCGATTCTCCAGAAAGCATATCGAACAACTTTCTAGGTACAAAATAAAAAGAAAACAGTAGATTTCTTCTGACTTGCCATAATTGATTAGTCTTTTTTTCCAAATTGCGTTCTCATAACGATAATATGATGCTACTAGTTTCTTCATCAAGTCGGTACGAAACACCAAGATTTTATAAGGCAGCTTCAATGCTTCTTCCTGTAGCCTTTCCTAACTCATTGTTCTATCAGTGACTTGTGAAGGATGATCCTTTAGTTAAACCTTAGTCATGTTTTTTTGGTAACTAACTTTTTCTGGTAATCACCAAATGTGTAATTACAAAAAAAAATTCTAAAGTGGGAGAGGGAGCTTGAGCGTCAAAGGCATATGGACCAGAAGAAGCTTCAGGGACAGGTGATGCTGGAGCAAGAAGCAGTTTTTGGGTCAAAACTCAGTACCTAACCTTCAAAAAGTGCAAAGAAGAATTTTAGACCATCAACGGGAATTGATCGCTTAACCTTAATGATTGGCAGAACTATTAAATGCCACAACGCTACCTGGCGTTTCACTTTTAAATCACCATGCAGTCTCCCATAATGGTTTTTTCTACTCCATCTTACAACCACTATCTGGTGAACTTCTTACCTCTTCTAATCATGTAGCACAGTCAAGCCGACTCCAAGCAATTTTACTATATTCAGTTAACTTTTTCATCTATGAAATTTCTTATGATAACTTCATCTTTGAAAAGTTAACATACTTTACTCAAAGTTTACAGATCTTTCTTATAAATTAGAACGTTTATTTGTTTAACAAGCATTTAGTGTTGCATAATAGTACGTGTTACAAATTATCTTGCATGATACGCATATACATTATCCCCCAAAAGAAATGTTTGATAAACTAAACTTAGAAAGCCAATAAAGTAGGAAATAAATGATCTTTATACTTAAGTTGCATGACGATAGAAAATAAACAAATAAACAAGAAGAATTCCATTAAGCATCCAATAAATGATACAGACAACACGATATAAAGTTTTTAACAGTTCAAATTCGATGGTTTGTTTTTTATTTTCCAAGCATAACCTATTTATCAATGATATGAACTGATATTTACCATTATAAAGCAGATCATGATAACCAAATAAGGACCCTTGCATGATATTAACTAATGTGCTGAATCAATACAAAGCAATAACATTACCAAGCTGACAGGGAGAAACTTACTGCATTACCTATTAAATTTGAGATAAAGAAAGAAAATAGTATAGATATGGCAAGCCACGGTTTAAGCGTCATCAGAACCATCCAAAACTTCAACTCTAATATCAATCAGCCAGCAACTGTTGCTTCTAACGGTATTTGTCAAGACGGTGCTACAGGAAAAAGATTACAAGAAATTAAAGATATTTTGATTTTTTTTTTTAAAAAAAAAGAAAGCAAATGAGCTCTGTTGTATGACTATATAACATTGAATGATAAGCAGAACTGCAAAACTTAACAGGTGAAAAGTTCATTCTTCCAGTAATGCTGACCCCAGAAATCTAAAAACTGAGCAAAGTAACCAAATAGAAAAAATGAGACTATTCGGTAAAGATGCTCGAACTTAAATTAACAGCGTCCTTCTATGTCATTGGGTTTCGCCTAACAATATTAACTAGGGATGAAGAACCCACCAAATAAATATGAAACAAAGTCTACACGTGCCATGAGCTCAAGGCAAATGGCTAAATCACCACATTATATCTATAGATGATCGTGTTTATAGCAAAGTAATTCAAAAGAACAGAAATATCAGAAAGAGGAAAAGGCTATTTGCTCTCTAACTCGTTGACTGTGCTCAAGTAAAGGATCTTGTACTACCATCATGAACTATATTAGAAGAATTTATACCATATCCTCATCCCAACCCCAGCGATTAAAAATAAACCGAAACTACACATCCATAAACACAAGTCTTAGCATAGTATTCCCCTAAACGATATCTAGCTGAACAATTTCAGCAGTGAACAGCCCTTAATACAGTCTCTGGTTCCATTTAACAAGAACCTAACAAAAGATTCAAACTTTGTGCAGTTTAGCAAGCTTGTCTACCAAAACAATAGGTCACAGATTCACAAGAATTTAACATTTCTGTCTCATAGTAGTACACAAATTAAGACATATAGTTATCAGTCCACTTCATGGCAGCTTAAAAACAAATAACATTGTCACTACAGAGGTAACATTGATTATGACATGTGTTTTATCAGTTCATAAGCAAGAAATGCTTTAAAACCTCCAAAGAACCAAACTTTATCCAAAACTAACACTATCTTACACCTTATATAGCACAGACAACACCAAAAACCCAAGAAATATCAAAAGATTAAGAAACCCTTTACAAGTTTAGCCTCAACACTCAAAACCCCACATCTCAAAACTGATTTACAAGTACAGAACATTTCAACCAGAAGCAGAAAATGAAGGAACAACAAAAAGGAAAAGAAACTAAGTACCTGAATTCAACTTCTGCTCCACTATAGCAAAACCAAGAAAATCTATTAACCAAGATCCTATAACAGTTACTAAAACTCAAATGTAAACACCAAATAGTTAAGTGGACAAAGCTGACAACACAAAAACAAAAAAATTGAAGAGAACCCTCTTACCCCACTTCACACTACACTTTGTTGAGTACAAAATAACAGAGAAATGAGTGGTCACAAAGAGGAAAACTGAAACAGCACAAGACACAAGTCTACTGTAGCAGTAACTTCAAGAGACTCCCAAAAAATGAGCTGTTCATTTATTACTACATAATTATTGATAAAGATTAAAACTTTAATCTTAAACTATACTTATAATTAAAAAACATAAACACCCATATACAGTTTAAGTCCAAATAATTATTTTATTCAAGTTTTTGTACATATACACTATTAAAAAGATTACTTTTTTTGGGTACACATAGGAAAGAAGAAGACAAGAAAGCAATAAAGAAGCCTTAAATGTAGCACTTGTGCTGATATCAAACCTCAATTTAGAACTTTACACATAATATACACACTATACAATTCTTGTTTTTCTACTTGCAATATGAAAAAAAACAACACTTTCTTCACTTTTTTTTTCCTTCTCTAGATCTGAAGATTCTTGAAAAATGTGACAGATTTAGATGACACATCAAGATTTTAGCCGTGTATCTAGCTTAAATTCCCTTAAATTCCTCTCTAATTTTATTTTTAATAAGTAAAGTGAAAAATAAAAAGTGCTATTCCATTCATTTCAAAATACTTATTATAATATATTTTTGAGATTTTAGACAATATGAACTAAAAATTCATTATTTATAAATAATATTTTTCTCATAATTTTTTTATATTTGAATTTTTAATTTGAGAAAATGTATAAGTATCCCTTCAATCTACGTTTGAAATTTCAGAGACACACTTATATTATACTAAAGTCATATTACCTCCTGAACTTATTTTATAAATAATTTTCTACCCCTTTTCGGCCTACGTGACACTATCTTATAAAATCAGCGCGTATTGATATTTTTTCAAGGTAGTGTCACGTAGGCTGAAAAGGATAAAAAATTATTTATAAAATAAATTAACGAGTAATAGGACCTTAATATAGTATAAATATATTTTTGAGATTTTTTCGAACATAAATTAGGAACAGTTATGTATATTTTTTAAAAAATTAAAAATTTCAAATTAATATTTTAAAAAGTAAAACACGATAACTATTTTGAAACCGACCAAATATAATGACTTTTGGGGTATTTACCTCTCAAAAGAAAAGAGATAAATAAAAAGAAGGTGAAAAGTCCATGTGGAAGAATGATTGAATATTTTATGAATAAAATTTTTATTTATTTATTTTCTTTAGTTGAAGACAACTAAGCATGTGTGGGGACCTATGCAGCCATGGTATAGAATTCAAATAAAACTTTAAATATATTTGTTCGTGAAATAAGAGATAATAATTTTATTTAGTTTGATGTATAAATTATTTTTGTATTAGTTTCTATTTAAATAATAAATACCATAATAAGAGGTGTGAATATAAATATTAATGATTGTTTTCATGACTTATACTTATAACTTATTTTTATAAAATCTCAATTTAAAATTAAAAAAAATAACAAATAGAGTTCATTCATTAGCCTAGTCTATATTACTACTACATTTATTTTCATTTCTTACTTTTAAAAAATAATTAATTAAGGGCCAAGTAATTTCATGACATGTTTTATATTATATTATATATAATAAGATTGGATTAATAATGAGAGAAAAAAATGTTAACTTGGTAATATTTGCAAAAAGTAAACAAATAATACAACTTGGAAAGTGACAATTTCTCAATAATGGCCAACATCATTTACATATAGTTGATATATGTTTTTCTTTTCAAACTCTAGACATATTTCCTTTCATTTTTCTGTTAGTAACCATGTGCTTCCGCGAAAAAATTAAAATAATCTTAAGTTCTTATTTTGTGATTCGAAGAATTTAAAAAAAGAATAATATTAGTACTTAGAGACAATGAATATCATTCACTAGATCGTTTTGATTAAACTCACAAAAAAATTAAAATGCAGTCAATCAGTCATATTTTGTAAATTCGTCAATTTAATACACATAAAAATCTTAAATTACATGTACTAATACAAACAAAGAAAACATATAATCATGAAATCATTTTTGTAGACCTCTAATCACCAAAAAAAAAATAATGAAATTCCTCAATGATAGAGTATCAATCACCAGGCCATTTCCAATTAACCAACCAAATATTAGATTAATTGGAGTTACAATCATGAAAATCAACATCATTTCACAAGATTCAAACATATTTAGCAGTGACAAAAAATAATCATATAAATATATACAATTTCTAACTTCTTAAAAAAGAACACAAATTTCAAAAAGCTTCTACGTCGTATGTTTCATGAGTAATTTTATTTGAGAACAAGTTATATCACGATAATAATAAGAGTTTAGATAGTAACTCCAAACCTTCAAAATTCTACGTTAGATACAACAAATGTTAAATGCACTTCTTTGAAAACAACGCATGTCCAAACAACACTTGAATGCATAAACTCAACAGTAGTATGAGCGCACACAACATATTTGAAAGACCATTCAATGGCAGAAGCGATTCAAAATGATGAGGTTGTTTTGACCGTGGTGACCAACCGACTCCATAGCTAAGTTCTTAACGGACGTACAGGTAAATTTTTGACAAAAAAGACGTCGAAATTCTGGATCACCAAAAAAGATGTTGGACTATAGCACACGAAGATTGACTAAATGGGGGTTTACCTGCTCTAGGGCTCATTTGACCTCTAAAATGGATCATTTTGGCTGTGGTGACCAACTAGCGCCATAGATAAGGTTTTAACGGACGTTCATGTAAATTTTTGGCAGAAATCATCTTTGAATTAAAAGATGTTGGACTATAGCACATGAAGATCGGCAAAATGGAGGTTTACCTACTCGAGGCTCGCTTGACATTGAAAATTGGTCGTATTTGCCTTGGTGACTAACTGGATCCATAGAAAAGTTCTTAATGGAAGTCCATGTAAATTTTCAGCAAAAATCACATCGGAAGGTAACTAAAAATTTGATAGACTATAGCACATGAAAATCGGCAAAATGAGGGTTTACATGGTTGGGGCTCGTTTGACCTTGAAAATGGGTCATTCTAGCCGTGGTGACCAACCAGCTCCATAGCTAAGGCCTTAACAGGCATACATGTAAATTTTCGGCAAAACAGACGTCGGAATTCCAGATGACCAAAAAAGATGGTGTACTATCAAAAATTCGCAAAATGGGGGATTTACCTACTCTGGCTTGTTTTACC
Organism: Solanum pennellii; assembly: GCF_001406875.1. Taxonomy (NCBI): domain Eukaryota; kingdom Viridiplantae; phylum Streptophyta; class Magnoliopsida; order Solanales; family Solanaceae; genus Solanum; species Solanum pennellii. The sequence goes on along the minus strand of NC_028637.1, from coordinate 725,037 downwards.
TCTAAAATGGGTCGTTTTAGCTGTGGTGACCAACTAGTTCCATATCTAAGGTCTTAAACATCCATGTAATTTTCAGCAAAAATGACATCGGAATTCCGGATCACAAAAAAAATGGTGGACTATAACATAAGAAAATCGATAAAATTGGAGATTTACCTTCTTTGGGCTCGTTTAACCTAGAAAATGGGTCGTTTTTACCGTAGTGACCGATTGGATCAATAGATAAGGTCTTAATTGATGTCCATGTAAACTTTTGGTAAAATTCACTTTGGAATTTCGGATCACCGAAAATCCAATGGACTATATCACACGAAAATCAACAAAAATGGGGTGGGGTGGGGGTTACTTTCTCTAAGGCTCATTTGACCTTGAAAATTGGATGTTTTGACCATGGTGACCAATCGGCTCCATATCTAAGGTCTTAATAGAGGTATAGGTAAATTTTCGGCAAACAACGACGGAATTCCCGATCACAAAATAGGATGGACTATAGCACACAAAATTTTGCTAAATAGGAATTTACCTGATCTAGGGCTCGTTTGACCTCTAAAATGGATCGTCTTAGCCGTGATGACCATCTAGATCCATAGATAAGGTCTAAATGGATGTGCATACAATTTTTTGGCAAAAATTACGTCGGAATTTCGGATTACCAAATAGAATGGTGGACTATAGCATACGAAAATTGGCTAAATGGGGAGTTTACCTACTTTGGGCTCATTTGATCTCTAAAATGGGTCATTTTGATTGTGGTGAGCAACTAGCTCAATAGATAAGGTCTTAACGGACGTCCATGTAAATTTTTGATAAAAATTACGTCAAATTCTTGATCACCAAAAAAGATATTGGACTATATAATACATGAAAATCGGCAAAATGGGGGGTTTACCTACTGTGGGCTCGTTTGACCTTGAAAATAGGTCGTTCTTCCTGTGGTGACAAACTGGGTCCATAGATAAGGTCTTAACAGACATCTACGTATAATTTTGATAAAAATCACGATGGAATTCTCGATCAACAAAAAATGTCATGGACTATAGAACACAAAAATCGGTAAAATTAGAAATTTACCTGGTCTAGGCTCGTTTGACCTTAAAAATGAGTCGTTTTGCCTGTGGTGACCAATTGGATCCATAGCTAAGGTATTAATAGACGTACATGTAAATTTTTGGTAAAAAAAGACATCGCAATTCTGGATTACCAAAAAAGGTGGTGCATTATAGCACACAATAATTGGCAAAATGGGAGGGGGAGTTACCTGCTTTGGCTAGTTTGACCTCTAAAATGGATCGTTTTGGCCGTGGTAACCAATTGACTCCATAGTTAAGGTCTTAACAGACGTCCATGCAAATTTTTAGAAAAAATGACATCGGAATTGTAGATCACCAAAAAAGATGGTGGACTATAGCACACGAAAATCGATAAAATATGGGGGTTTACCTTCTCTAGGGCTCATTTTGACCTTGAAAATGGGTCATTTTTGTCGTGGTGACCAACTGACTCCATAGATAAGGTCTTAACGGACGTTCATGTAAATTTTTGAGAAAAATCAAGTCGGAATTCTGGATCACCAAAAATTTCATGGACTATAGCACACGAAAATCGATAACATAAGGAGTTAACTTGCTCTAGGGCTCGTATTACCTTGAAAATGGATTGTTTTCACTGTGGTGACCAACCGACGTCATAGCTAAGGTCTTGACGAATGTACAGGTAAATTTTTGGCAAAAAAGGCATCGAAATTCTGGATCATCAAACAAGATGGTGGAAAATAACACATGAAAATTTGCTAATATATGGGGTTTACCTGCTCTGGTGCTCGTTTGACCTCTAAAATGGGACATTTTGGCCGTGGTAACCAACTAGATTCATAGATAAGGTCTTAACGAACATTCATGTANAAAAAATGGTGTGCTATAGCACACGAAAATCGTCGAAATGAGGGGTATGCTCGTTTCGGGGATCGTTTGACCTTCCAAACTAGTCGGACAAGCCGTGATGGCCAACCGTATGCATAGAAAAGGTCTTGAAGGACGTCCACGAAA
>NC_028637.1:685162-712992 GCF_001406875.1 Solanum pennellii | reverse complement strand
CTTTAGCACACGAAAATCGTCGAAATGAGGGGTATGCTTGCTTCGGGGCTCGTTTGACCTTCCTAAACGATGGGCTATAGCACACGAAAATTTATAAAATCTGCATTTGTCTGCTTTGGGGCTCGTTTGAACTTGCAAATGCACCATTTTTCCCCACGGGATGAACATGTTCCGTTTCGAAGGTCTTAACGAACGTTCATAAAAAATTTTGGCAAATTTATTTTGGATTTCCGGATAAAAAAACTCATGGGGTGTAGCACACAAAAATAGATAAAATTCGTCTTTGCATGCTTAGGGACTCGTTTGAACTTTAAAATGCACCATTTTCACCACGAAACAAACTAGTTCCATTTCTAAGGTATTAATGTACCTCCATAAAAAATTCCGACCATTTTATTTTTGATATTGGGATAAAAAAGTCGATTGGCTATAGCACACGAAAATTCATAAAATTTGCATTTTACTGTATATGGGCTCGTTTGCACTTGAAAATGCACCATTTTTTCTGACGGAATGAACTGGTTCCGTTTCTAATTTCTTAACGGACGTCCATGTAAAATTTCAGCAATTTGGTTTTAATATTCTTGAATAAAAAAAATCCATAGGCTATACCACACGAAAATCAGAAAAATTTGTCTTTGTGTGCTTTGTGGCTTGTTTGAATTTAAAAAGGCACTATTTTTCCATGCGGGACAAACTTATTTCATTTCTAAAGTCTTAACGGACGTCCATGAAAAATTTCAGCGATTCTGTGTCGGAATTTCTGGATCAAAAAAAATTCATAGGCTATAGAACACGAAAATCAGTAAATCTGTCTTTGCCTACTCTTGGACTCGTTACGAACCATTTTTCCCGGCAGGATGAACTTGTTTCATCTCAAAGGTCTTAACGAACGTCCATGAAAATTTTTGTCCATTTTATTTTGAGATTTTGGAATTAAAAAAAATCATGGGCAATAGCATACGAAAATCGATAAAATCTACCTTTACCTGTTTTGTGGCTCGTTTAAAGTTGAAAATGTACTATTTTCTCCCGCGGGATGAATTTATTCCATTTCTAAGGTCTTAACGTTCGTCCATGAAAAATTTTGGTCATTTTGTTGCGGGATTTCTGGATCAAAAATAATCCATGAGTTATAGCACACGAAAATCGGCCAAAATCTGTCTTTGCCTGCTTCGGAGCTCGTTTAAACTTGAAAATGCACCATTTTTTCCGACGGAATGAGTTTCTAATTTCTTAACGGACGTCCATGTAAAATTTCATCAATTTTGTTTCAAAATTTTTGAATAAAAAAAATCCATAGGCTATAGCATACGAAAATCAGAAAAAATTGTCTTTGTGTGCTTTGTGGCTTGTTTGAATTTTAAAATTCACTATTTTTCCATGCGGGATGTACTTATTTCATTTCTAAAATCTTAACGGACATCCATGAAAAATTTCAGCCATTTTGTGTTGGAATTTCTAGATCAAAAAGAATTAATAGGCTATAGAACACGAAAATCGGTAAATTTGTCTTTGCCTACTCTTGGACTCGTTATAAACCATTTTTCCCGGCGGGATGAACTTGTTCCATCTCTAAGGTCTTAATGAACGTCCATGAAAATTATCGTCCATTTTATTTCGAGATTTTGGAATAAAAAAAAATTCATGGGCTACAGCACACGAAAATCGATAAAATCTACCTTTACCTGCTTTGTGGCTCGTTTAAAGTTGAAAATGTACTATTTTCTCCCGCGGGATGAACTTTTTCCATTTCTAAGGTCTTAACGTTCGTCCGTGAAAAATTTTGGTTATTTTGTTGCGGGATTTCTAGATCAAAAATAATCCATGAGTTATATCACACGAAAATCGAGCAAAATCGGTGTTTGCCTGCTTTGGGGCTCGTTTGAACTTTAAAATGCACCATTTTTTCTGACGGAATGAACTGGTTCCGTTTTTAATTTTTAACGGATGTCCATGTAAAATTTCAGCAATTTTGTTTCAAAATTTTTGAATAAAAAAAATCCATAGGCTATAGCACACGAAAAACAGAATAATTTGTCTATGTGTTCTTTGTGGCTTGTTTGAATTTAAAAATGCACTATTTTTCCATGCGGGACGAACTTAGTTCATTTCTAAAGTCTTAACGGACGTCCATGAAAAATTTCAGCGATTTTGTGTTGGAATTTTTGGATCAAAAAAAATTCATAGGCTATAGAACAAGAAAATCCATAAATCTGTCTTTGCCTACTCTTGGACTCGTTATGAACCATTTTTCCCAGCGGGATGAACTTGTTTCATCTCTAAGGTCTTAACAAACGTCTATGAAAATTTTCGTCCATTTTATTTCGAGATTTTGGAATAAAAAAATATTCATGGGCTATAGCACAGGAAAATCGATAAAATCTACCTTTACCTGCTTTGTGGCTCGTTTAAAGTTGAAAATGTACTATTTTCTCACGCGGGATGAACTTATTCCATTTCTAAGGTCTTAACGTTCGTCCATGAAAAATTTTGGTCATTTTGTTACGGGATTTCTGGATAAAAAATAATCCATGATTTATAGCACACGAAAATAGGCCAAAATTTGTCTTTTCCTACTTCGGGGCTCTTTTAAACTTGAAAATGCACCATTTTTTCCGACGTAATGAGTTTCTAATTTCTTAACGGACGTCCATGTAAAATTTCATCAATTTTGTTTCAAAATTTTTGAATAAAAAAAATCCATAGGCTATAGCACACGAAAATCAGAAAAATTTGTCTTTGTGTGCTTTGTGGCTTGTTTGAATTTTAAAATTCACTATTTTTCCATGCGGGATGAACTTATTTCATTTCTAAAATCTTAACGGACGTCCATGAAAAATTTCAGCCATTTTGTGTTGGAATTTCTAGATCAAAGAGAATTAATAGGCTATAGAACACGAAAATCGGTAAATTTATCTTTGCCTACTCTTGGACTCGTTATAAACCATTTTTCCCGGCGGGATGAACTTGTTCCATCTCTAAGGTCTTAATGAACGTCCATGAAAATTTTCGTCCATTTTATTTCGAGATTTTGGAATAAAAAAAATTCATGGGCTATAGCACACGAAAATCGATAAAATCCACTTTTACCTGCTTTGTTGCTCGTTTAAAGTTGAAAATGTACTATTTTCTCATGCGGGATGAACTTATTTCATTTCTAAGGTCTTAATGTTCATCCATGAAAAGTTTTGGTCATTTTGTTGCGGGATTTCATGATAAAAAATAATCAATGAGTTATAGCACACGAAAATCGGCCAAAATTTGTCTTTGCCTGCTTCAGGGTCCGTTTGAACTTTAAAATGCATCATTTTTTCCTACAGAATGAACTGGTTCTGTTTCTAATTTCTTAACGGACGTTCATGTAAAATTTCAGCAATTTTGTTTCAAAATTTTTGAATAAAAAAAATCCATACGCTATAGCACACGAAAATCAGAAAAATTTGTCTTTGTGTGCTTTGTGGCTTGTTTGAATTTAAAAATGCACTATTTTTCATGCGGGACGAACTTATTTCTTTTCTAAAGTCTTAACGGATGTCCATGAAAAATTTCAGCGATTTTGTGTTGTAATTTCTGGATCAAAAAAAATTCATAGGCTATAGAACACGAAAATCGGTAAATCTGTCTTTGCCTACTCTTGGACTCGTTATGAACCATTTTTCCCGGCGGGATGAACATGTTCCATCTCAAAGGTCTTAACAAACGTCCATGAAAATTTTCGTCCATTTTATTTTGAGATTTTGGAATTAAAAAAAATCATGTGCTATAGCACACGAAAATCGATAAAATCTACCTTTACCTGCTTTGTGGCTCGTTCAAAGTTTAAAATGTACTATTTTCTCCCGCGGGATGAACTTATTCCATTTCTAAGGTCTTAATGTTCGTACATGAAAATTTTTTTGGTCATTTTGTTGCGGGATTTCTGGATCAAAAATAATTCATGAGTTATAGCACACGAAAATCAAAAAAATTTGACATTGTGTGCTTTATGGCTCGTTTGAACTTGAAAATGCACTATTTTTCCATGCGGGACGAACTTATGTCATTTCTAAAGTCTTAACGGACGTCCATGAAAAATTTCATCGATTTTGTGTTGGAATTTCTGGATCAAAAAAATTCATAGGCTATAGAACACGAAAATTGGTAAATCTGTCTTTGCCTACTCTTGGACTCGTTATGAACCATTTTTCCCGGCGGGAAGAACTTGTTCCATCTCAAAGGTCTTAACGAACGTCCATGAAAATTTTCGTCCATTTTATTTCGAGATTTTGGAATAAAAAAATATTCATGGGCTATAGCACACGAAAATCAATAAAATCTACCTTTACCTGCTCTGTGGCTCGTTTAAAGTTTATGTACTATTTTCTCCCGCGGGATGAACTTATTCCATTTCTAAGGTCTTAACGTTCGTCCATGGAAAATTTTGGTCATTTTGTTGCGGGATTTTTGGATCAAAAATAATCCATGAGTTATAGCACACGAAAATCGGCCAAAATCTGTCTTTGTCTGCTTTGGGGCTCGTTTGAACTTAAAAATGCATCATTTTTTCCTACGGAATGAGCTGGTTCCGTTTCTAGTTTCTTAACGAACGTCCAGGTAAAATTTCAGCAATTTTGTTTCAAAATTTTTGAATAAAAAATATTCATAGGCTATACACACGAAAATCAGAAAAATTTGTCATTGTGTGCTTTGTGGCTTGTTTGAATTTAAAAATGCACTATTTTTGCATGCGGGCGAAATTATTTCATTTTATAAAGTCTTAACGGACGTCCATGAAAACTTTCAGTGATTTTGTGTTGGATTATCTAGATCAAAAAATATTCATAGGCTATATAACACGAAAATCAGTAAATTTGTCTTTGCCTACACTTGGACTCGTTATGAACCATTTTTCCCGACGAGATGAACTTGTTTCATCTTTAAAGTCTTAACGAACGTCCACGTTTTCGTCCATTTTATTTCGAGACTTTGGAATAAAAAAAATTCATGGGCTATAGCACACGAAAATCGATAAAATCTACCTTTACCTGCTTTGTGGCTCGTTTAAAGTTGAAAATGTACTATTTTCTCCCGCGGGATGAACTTTTTCCATTTCTAAGGTCTTAACGTTCGTCCGTGAAAAATTTTGGTTATTTTGTTGCGGGATTTCTAGATCAAAAATAATCCATGAGTTATATCACACGAAAATCGGGCAAAATCGGTGTTTGCCTGCTTTGGGGCTCGTTTGAACTTGAAAATGCACCATTTTTTTCCGACAGAATGAACTTGTTCCGTTTCTAATTTTTAACAGATGTCCATGTAAAATTTCAGCAATTTTGTTTCAAAATTTTTGAATAAAAAAAATCCATAGGCTATAGCACATGAAAAACAGAATAATTTGTCTATGTGTTCTTTGTGGCTTGTTTGAATTTTAAAATGCACTATTTTTCCATGCGGGACGAACTTAGTTCATTTCTAAAGTCTTAACGGACGTCCATGAAAAATTTCAGCGATTTTGTGTTGGAATTTTTGGATCAAAAAAAATTCCTAGGCTATAGAACAAGAAAATCCATAATTCTGTCTTTGCCTACTCTTGGACTCGTTATGAACCATTTTTCCCGGCGGGATGAACTTGTTTCATCTCTAAGGTCTTAACAAAGGTCCATGAAAATTTTCGTCCATTTTATTTCGAGATTTTGGAATAAAAAAACATTCATGGGCTATAGCACAGGAAAATCGATAAAATCTACCTTTACCTGCTTTGTGGCTCGTTTAAAGTTGAAAATGTACTATTTTCTCCCGCGGGATGAACTTATTCCATTTCTAAGGTCTTAACGTTCGTCCATGAAAAATTTTGGTCATTTTGTTACGGGATTTCTGGATAAAAAATAATCCATGATTTATAGCACACGAAAATCGGCCAAAATCTGTCTTTTCCTGCTTCGGGGCTCTTTTAAACTTGAAAATGCACTTTTACGACTAAATGAACTGGTTCTGTTTCTAATTTCTTAACGGACAACCATGTAAAATTTCAGCAATTTTGTTTCAAAATTTTTGAATAAAAAAAATCCATAGGCTATAGCACACGAAAATCAGAATAATTTGTCTATGTGTTCTTTTTGGCTTGTTTGAATTTAAAAATGCTATATGTTTCCATGTGGGACGAACTTATTTCATTTCTAAAGTCTAAACGGACGTCCATAAAAAATTTCAGTTATTTTGTGTTGGAATTTCTGGATCAAAAAAAATTCATAGGCTATAGAACATGAAAATCGGTAAATTTGTCTTTGCCTACTCATGGACTCGTTATGAACTATTTTTCGCTGCGGGATGAACTTGTTTCATCTCTAAGGTCTTAACGAACGTCCATGAAAATTTTCGTCCATTTTAGTTCGAGATTTTGGAATAAAAAAAATTCATAGGCTATAGCACACGAAAATCGATAAAATCTACCTTTACCTGCTTTGTGGCTCGTTTAAAGTTGAAAAAGTACTATTTTCTCCCGCGGGATGAACTTATTCCATTTCAAAGGTCTTAAAGTTCGTCCATGAAAAATTTTGGTCATTTTGTTGCGAGATTTCTGGATCAAAAATAATCCATGATTTATAGCACACGAAAATCGACCAAAATCTGTCTTTGCCTACTTCGGGGCTCGTTTAAACTTGAAAATGTGCCATTTTTTACGATTGAATGAACTGGTTCCGTTTCTAATTTCTTAACGGATGTCCATGTAAAATTTCAACAATTTTGTTTCAAAATTTTTGAATAAAAAAAATCCAAAGGCTATAGCACACGAAAATCAGAAAAATTTATCTTTGTTTGCTTTGTGGCTTGTTTCAATTTAAAAATGCACTATTTTTCCATGCGGGACGAACTTATTTCATTTCTAAAGTCTTAACGGACGTCAATGAAAAATTTCAGCGATTTTGTGTTGGAATTTCTGGATCAAACAAAATTCATAGGCTATAGGACACGAAATTCGGTAAATCTGTCTTTGCCTACTCATGGACTCGTTGTGAACCATTTTTTCCGGCGGGATGAACTTGTTCCATCTCTCTAAGGTCTAAAAGAACGTCCATGAAAATTTTCGTCCATTTTATTTTGAGATTTTGGAATAAAAAAAAATTCATGGGCTATAGCACACGAAAATCGATAAAATCTACCTTTACATGCTTTGTGGCTCGTTTAAAGTTGAAAATGTACTATTTTCTCCCGCGGGATGAACTTATTCCATTTCTAAAGTCTTAACGTTCGTCCTTGAAAAATTTTGGTCATTTTGTCGCGGGATTTCAGGATAAAAAATAATCCATAAGTTATAGCACACGAAAATCGGTCAAAATCTGTCTTTTCCTGCTTCGGGGCTCGTTTGAACTTGAAAATGCACCATTTTTTTCCGACTGAATGAACTTGTTCCGTTTCTAATTTCTTAACGGACGTCCATGTAAAATTTCAGCAATTTTGTTTCAAATTTTTTGAATAAAAAAAACCATAGGCTATAGCATACGAATAATCAGAATAATTTGTCTGTGTGTGCTTTATGGCATGTTTAAATTTAAAAATGCACTATTTTTCCATGCGGGACGAACTTATTTCTTTTTATAAAGTCATAACGGACGTCCATGAAAAATTTCATCGATTTTGTGTTGGAATTTCTAGATTAAAAAAAATTCATAGGCTATAGAACACGAAAATCGATAAATCTGTCTTTGCCTACTCTTGAACTCGTTATGAACCATTTTTCCCGGCGGGATGAACTTTTTTCATCTCTAAGGTCTTAACGAACGTCCATGAAAATTTTCGTCCATTTTATTTCGAGATTTTGGAATTAAAAAAATCATGGAATATAGCACACGAAAATCTATAAAATCTACCTTTACCTGCTTTGTGGCTCGATTAAAGTTGAAAATGTACTATTTTCTCCCGCAGGATGAACTTATTCCATTTCTAAGGTCTTAACGTTCGTCCATGAAAAATTTTGGTCATTTTATTGCGGGATTTCAGGATAAAAAATAATCAATGAGTTATAGCACACGAAAATCGGCCAAAATCTGTCTTTGCCTGCTTCGGGGCTCTTTTGAACTTGAAAATACACAGTTTTTTACGACTAAATGAACTGGTTCCATTTATGATTTCTTAACGAACGTCCATGTAAAATTTCAGCAATTTTGTTTCAAAATTTTTGAATAAAAAAATCCATAGGCTATAGCACACGAAAATCAGAAAAAATTGTCTTTGTGTGCTTTGTGGCTTGTTTGAATTTAAAAATGCAGTATTTTTCCATGCGGGACGATTTTATTTCATTTTATAAAGTCTTAACAGACGTCCATGAAAAATTACAGCGATTTTGTGTTGTAATTTCTGGAACAAAAAAAATTCATAGGCTATAGAACACGAAAATCGATAAATCTGTCTTTGCCTACTCTTAGACTCGTTATGAACCATTTTTCCTGGCGGGATGAACTTGTTCCATCTCTAAGGTCTTAACGAACGTCCATGAAAATTTTCATCAATTTTATTTCGAGATTTTGGAATAAAAAAAAATTATTGGCTATAGCACACGAAAATCTATAAAATCTACCTTTACCTGCTTTGTGGCTCGTTTAAAGTTGAAAATGTATTATTTTCTCCCGCAGGATGAACTTATTCCATTTCTAAGGTCTTAACGTTCGTCAATGAAAAATTTTGGTCATTTTATTGCGGGATTTTAGGATAAAAAATAATCAATGAGTTATAGCACACGAAAATCGGTCAAAATCTGTCTTTGCCTGCTTCGGGGCTCTTTTGAACTTGAAAAATGCACCATTTTTTACGACTGAATTAATTGGTTCCATTTCTGATTTCTTAACGGACTTCCATGTAAAATTTCAACAATTTTGTTTCAAAATTTTTGAATAAAAAAAATCCATAGGCTAACGCACACAAAAATCAGAAAAAATTGTCTTTGTGTGCTTTGTGGCTTTTTTGAATTTAAAAATGCACTATTTTTTCATGCGGGACGAACTTATTTCATTTTATAATGTCTTAACAGACGTCAATGAAAAATTTCAGCGATTTTGTGTTGGAATTTCTGGAACAAAAAAAATTCATAGGCTATAGAACACGAAAATAGATAAATCTGTCTTTGCCTACTCATGGACTCGTTATGAACCATTTTTCCTGGCGGGATGAACTTGTTCCATCTCTAAGGTCTTAACGAATGTCCATGAAAATTTTCATCAATTTTATTTCGAGATTTTGGAAAAAAAAAATTCAAGGGCTATAGCACACGAAAATCGATAAAATCTACCTTTACCTGCTTTGTGGCTCGTTCAAAGTTGAAAATGTACTATTTTCTCCCGCAGGATGAACTTATTCCATTTCTAAGGTCTTAACGTTCGTCCATGAAAAGTTTTGGCCATTTTGTTGCGGGATTTTTGGATCAAAAATAATCCATGAGTTATAGCACACGAAAATCGACAAAAATCTGTCTTTGCCTGCTTCGGGGCTCGTTTGAACTTGAAAATGCACCATTTTTCCGACGGAATGAACTGGTTCCGTTTCTAATTTCTTAACAGACGTCCATGTAAAATTTCAACAATTTTGTTTCAAAATTTTTGAATAAAAAAAAACCATAGTCTATAGCACACGAAAATCAGAAAAATTTGTCTTTGTGTGCTTTGTGGCTTGTTTAAATTTAAAAATGCATTATTTTTCCATGCAGGACGAACTTATTTCATTTCTAAAGTCTTAACGGACGTCCATGAAAAATTTCAGCGATTTTGTGTTGGAATTTATGGATAAAAAAAATTCATAGGCTATAGAACACGAAAATTGGTAAATCTGTCTTTGCCTACTCTTGGACTCGTTATGAACCATTTTTCCCGGCGGGATGAACTTGTTCCATCTCTAAGGTCTTAACGAACGTCCATGAAAACTTTCTTCCATTTTATTTCGAGATTTTGGAATAAAAAAAATTAATGGGCTATAGCACACGAAAATCGATAAAATCTACCTTTTCTGCTTTGTGGCTCGTTTAAAGTTGAGAATGTACTATTTTCACCCGCAGGATAAACTTTTTTCATTTCTAAGGTCTTAATGTTCGTCCGTGAAAAATTTTGGTCATTTTGTTGCGGGATTTCTGGATCAAAAATTATCCATGAGTTATAGCACACAAAAATCGGCCAAAATCTGTCTTTGCCTGCTTTGGGGCTCGTTTGAACTTGAAAATGCACCATTTTTTTCCGACGGAATGAACTCGTTCCGTTTCTATTTTTTTAACGGACGTCCATGTAAAATTTCAGAAATTTTGTTTCAAAAATTTTTAATAAAAAAAAGATCCATAGGCTATAGCACATGAAAATCATAAAAATTTGTCTTTGTGTGCTTTGTGGCTTGTTTGAATTTAAAAATGCACTATATTTCCATGCGAGACGAACTTATTTCATTTTATAAAGTCTTAACGGACGTCCATGAAAAATTTCACCGATTTTGTGTTGGAATATCTGGATCAAAAAAAATTCATAGGCTATAGAATACGAAAATCGGTAAAACTGTCTTTGCTGACTCTTGGACTGTTATGAACCATTTTTCCCGGCGGGATGAACTTGTTCCATCTCTAAGGTATTAACGAACGTCCATGAAAATTTTCGTCCATTTTATTTCCAGATTTTTGAATAAAAAAAATTAATGGGCTATATCACACGAAAATTGATAAAATCTACCTTTACCTGCTTTGTGGCTCGTTTAAAGTTGAAAATGTACTGTTTTCTCCCGCGGGATGAACTTATTCCATTTTTAAGGTCTTAACGTTCGTCCGTGTAAAATTTTGGTTATTTTATTGCGGGATTTCTGGATAAAAAATAATTCATGAGTTATAGCACATAAAAATCGGCAAAAATCTGTCTTTGCTTTGCTTTTGTGCTCGTTTGAACTTGAAAATGCACCATTTTTTTCTGACAAAATGATTTGGTTCCGTTTCTAATTTTTTAACGGACGTCCAGGTAAAATTTCAGCAATTTTGTTTAAAAATTTTTGAATAAAAAAAATCCATAGGCTATAGCACACGAAAATCTAAAAAACTTGTCTTTGTGTGCTTTGTGGCTTGTTTGAATTTAAAAATGCACTATTTTTTCATGCGGGACGAACTTATTTCATTTATAACGTCTTAACGGACGTCCATAAAAAACTTTAGCGATTTTGTGTTGTAATTTCTGGATCAAAAAAAATTCATAGGCTATAGAACACGAAAATCGGTAAATCTGTCTTTGCCTACTCTTGGACTCGTTATGAACCATTTTTCCCGGCGGGATGAACTTGTTCCATCTCTAAGGTCTTAACGAACGTCCATGAAAATTTTCGTCCATTTTAGTTCGAGATTTTGGAATAAAAAAAATCATTGGCTATGGCACACGAAAATCTATAAAATCTACCTTTACCTACTTTGTGGCTCGATTAAAGTTGAAAATGTACTATTTTCTCCCGCGGGATGAACTTATTCCATTTCTAAGGTCTAAACGTTCGTCCATGAAAAATTTTGGTCATTTTGTTGCGGGATTTCTGGATCAAAAATAATCCATTAGTTATAGCAAACGAAAATCGGCAAAAATCTGTCTTTGCCTGCTTCGGGGCTCGTTTGAACTTGAAAATGCATCATTTTTTCCTACGGAATGAATTGGTTCCGTTTCTAATTTCTTAATGGACGTTCATGTAAAATTTCAGCAATTTTGTTTCAAAATTTTTGAATAAAAAAATCCATAGGCTATAGCACACGAAAATCAGAAAAACTTGTCTTTGTGTACTTTGTGGCTTGTTTGAATTTAAAAATGCACTATTTTTACATGCGGGACGAAATTATTTCATTTTATAAAGTCTTAACGGACGTCCATGAATAATTTCAGCGATTTTGTGTTGGAATTTTTGGATCAAAAAAAATTCATAGGCTATAGAACACGAAAATTGGTAAATCTGTCATTGCCTACTCTTGGACTCGTTATGAACCATTTTTACCGGCGGGATGAACTTGTTCCATCTATAAAGTCTTAACGAACGTCCATGAAAATTTTCGTCCATTTTATTTCGAGATTTTGGAATAAAAAAAAAATTCATGGCTATAGCACACGAAAATCGATAAAATCTACCTTTACTTGCTCTGTGGCTCGTTTAAAGTTGAAAATGTACTATTTTCTCCCGCGGGATGAACTTATTCCATTTCTAAGGTCTAAACGTTCGTCCATAAAAAATTTTGGTCATTTTGTTGCGGGATTTCTGGATCAAAAATAGTCCATGAGTTTATAGCTCACGAAAATCGGCGAAAATCTGTCTTTGCCTGCTTCGGGGCTCGTTTGAACTTGAAAATGCAACATTTTTTCCTACGGAATGAATTGGTTTCGTTTCTAATTTCTTAACGGACGTCCATGTAAAATTTCAGCAATTTTGTTTCAAAACTTTTGAAAAAATAATCCATAGGCTATAGCATACGAAAATCAGAATAATTTGTCAATGTGTTCTTTGTGGCTTGTTTGAATTTAAAAATGCACTATTTTTCCATGCGGGACGAATTGATTTCATTTCTAAAGTCTAAATGGACGTCCATGAAAAATTTTAGTTATTTTGTGTTGGAATTTCTGGATCAAAAAATATTCATAGGCTATAGAACACGAAAATCGGTAAATCTGTCTTTGCCTACTCTTGGACTCGTTATGAACCATTTTTCCCGGCGGGATGAACTTTTTCCAACTCTAAGGTCTTAACGAACGTCCATGAAAATTTTCGTCCATTTTGTTTCGAGATTTTGGAATAAAAAATTCATGGGCTATAGCACACGAAAATCTATAAAATCTACCTTTTCCTGCTTTGTGGCTCGTTTAAAGTTGAAAATGTACTATGTTCTCCCGCGGGATGAACTTATTCCATTTCTAAGGTCTTAACGTTCGTCCATGAAAAATTTTGGTCATTTGTTGCGGGATTTCTAGATCAAAAATAATCCATGAGTTATAGCACACGAAAATCGGCCAAAATCTTTCTTTGCCTGCTTCGGGGCTCTTTTGAACTTGAAAATGCACCATTTTTTACGAATGAATGGACTGGTTCCGTTTCTAATTTCTTAACGTACTTCCATGTAAAATTTCAGCAATTTTGTTTCAAAATTTTTGAATAAAAAAATCCATATGCTATAGCACACGAAAATCAGAATAATTTGTATATGTGTTCTTTGTGGCTTGTTTGAATTTAAAAATGCACTATTTTTCCATGCGGGACGAACTTATTTCATTTCTAAAGTCTTAACGGACGTCCATGAAAAATTTCAGCGATTTTGTGTTGGAATTTCTGGATCAAAAAAAATTCATAGGCTATAGGACACGAAAATCGGTAAATTTTTCTTTGCCTACTCTTAGACTCGTTATGAACCATTTTTCCCGGAGGGATGAACTTTTTCCAACTCTAAGGTCTTAACGAACGTCCATGAAAATTTTCGTCCATTTTGTTTCGAGATTTTGGAATAAAAAAATTCATGGGCTATAGCACACGAAAATCGATAAAATCTACCTTTACCTGCTTTGTGGCTCGTTTAAAGTTGAAAATGTACTATTTTCTCCCGCGGGATGAACTTATTCCATTTCTAAGGTCTTAAAGTTCGTCCATGAAAAATTTTGGTCATTTTGTTGCGAGATTTCTGGATCAAAAATAATCCATGATTTATAGCACACGAAAATCGGCCAAAATCTGTCTTTGCCTGCTTCGGGGCTCGTTTGAACTTGAAAATGCACCATTTTTTCCGACTGAATGAACTGATTCCGTTTCTAATTTCTTAACGGACGTCCATGTAAAATTTCAGCAATTTTGTTTCTAATTTTTTGAATAAAAAAAATCCATAGGCTATAGCACACGAAAATCAAAATAATTTATTTGTGTGTGCTTTGTGGCTTGTTTGAATTTAAAAATGCACTATTTTTTCATGCGAGACGAATTTATTTCATTTCTAAAGTCTTAACGTACATCCATGAAAAATTTCAACGATTTTGTGTTGGAATTTCTGGACCAAAAAAAATCATATAGAACACGAAAATCGATAAATCTGTCTTTGCCTACTCTTGGAATCGTTATGAACCATTTTTCCCGGTGGGATAAACTTGTTCCATCTCTAAGGTCTTAACGAACGTCCATGAAAATTTTCGTCTATTTTGTTTTGAGATTTTGGAATAAAAAAATTTTTTGGGATATAGCACACGAAAATCGATAAGATCTACCTTTACCTGCTTTGTGGTTCGTTTAAAGTTGAAAACGTACTATTTTCTCCCGCGGGATGAACTTATTCCATTTCTAAGGTCTAAACGTTCGTCCATGAAAAAATTTTGGTCATTTTATAGCGGGATTTCTGGATCAAAAATAAATCATGAGTTATAGCACACGAAAATCGGCCAAAATCTGTCTTTGCCTGCTTCGGGGCTCGTTTGAACTTGAATGCACCATTTTTTCTGACGGAATGAACTGGTTCCGTTTCTAATTTCTTAACGGACGTCCATGTAAAATTTCAGCAATTTTGTTTCAAAATTTTTGAATAAAAAAATTCCATATACTATAGCACACGAAAATCAGAAAAATTTGTCTTTGTGTGCTTTGTGGCTTGTTTGAATTTAAAAATGCACTATTTTTCCATGCGGGACGAACTTATTACATTTCTAAAGTCTTAACGGACGTCCATGAAAAATTTCAGCGATTTTGTGTTGGAAATTTTGGATCAAAAAAAATTCATAGGCTATAGAACACGAAAATCGGTAAATCTGTCTTTGCCTACTCTTGGACTCGTTATGAACCATTTTTCCTGGCGGGATGAACTTGTTCCATATCAAAGGTCTTAACAAACGTCCATGAAAATTTTAGTCCATTTTATTTGGAGATTTTGGAATAAAAAAAAATTCATCAGCTATAGCACACGAAAATTGATAAAATCTACCTTTACCTGTTTTGTGGCTCGTTTAAAGTTGAAAATGTACTATTTTCTCCCGCGGGATGAACTTATTCCATTTCTAAGGTCTTAACGTTCCTCCATAAAAAATTTTGGTCATTTTGTTGCGGGATTTTGGATCAAAAATAATCCATGAGTTATAGCACACGAAAATCGGCAAAAATTTGTCTTTGCCTGCTTTGGGGCTCTTTTGAACTTGAAAATGCATCATTTATTCCGACGGAATGAACTGGTTCCGTTTCTAATTTCTTAACGGACGTCCAGGTAAAATTTCAGCAATTTTGTTTCAAAGTTTTTGAATAAAAAAAATCCATAGGATAACACACGAAAATCAGAAAAATTTGTCTTTGTGTGCTTTGTGGCTTGTTTGAATTTAAAAATGCACTATTTTTCCATGCGCGTTATGAACAATTTTTTCCGGCGGGATGAACTTGTTCCATCTCTAAGGTCTTAACGAACGTCCATGAAAATTTTCATCCATTTTATTTCGAGATTTTGGAATAAAAAAAATCATGGGCTATAGCACACGAAAATCGATAAAATCTACCTTTACCTGCTTTGTGGCTCGTTTAAAGTTGAAAATGTATTATTTTCTCCCGCCGGATGAACTTATTCCATTTCTAAGGTCTTAACGTTCGTCCTTGAAAAATTTTGGTCATTTTGTTGTGGGATTTCAGGATAAAAAATAATCCATGAGTTATAGCTCACGAAAATCGGCCAAAATCTGTCTTTGCCTGCTTCGGAGCTCGTTTAAACTTGAAAATGCACCATTTTTTCCGACGGAATGAACTGGTTCTGTTTCTAATTTCTTAACGGACGTCCATGTAAAATTTCATCAATTTTGTTTCAAAATTTTTGAATAAAAAAAATCCATAGGCTATAGCACACGAAAATCAGAAAAATTTGTCTTTGTGTGCTTTGTGGCTTGTTTGAATTTAAAAATGCACTATTTTTCCATGCGGGACGAACTTATTTCATTTCTAACGTATTAACGGACGTCCATAAAAAAACTTCAGTGATTTTGTGTTTGAATTTCTGGATCAAAAAAATTCATAGGCTATAGAACACGAAAATCGGTAAATTTGTCTTTGCCTACTCTTGGACTCGTTATGAACCATTTTACCAAGCGGGATGAACTTGTTCCATCTTTAAGGTCTTAATGAACGTCCATGAAAATTTTCGTCCATTTTATTTCGAGATTTTGGAATAAAAAAAATCCATGGGATATAGCACACGAAAATTGATAAAATCTACCTTTACCTGCTTTGTGGCTCGTTTAAAGTTGAAAATGTACTATTTTCTCCCGCGGGATGAACTTTTTCCATTTCTAAGGTCTTAACGTTCGTCCGTGAAAAATTTTGGTCATTTTGTTGCGAGATTTCTGGATCAAAAATAATCCATGAGATATAGCACACGAAAATCGGCCAAAATCTGTCTTTGCCTGCTTTGGGCTCGTTTGAACTTGAAAATTCACCCATTTTTTCCGACGGAATGATATGGTTCCGTTTCTAATTTTTTAACGGACGTCCATGTAAAATTTTAGCAATTTTGTTTCAAAATTTAAGAATAAAAAAATCTATAGGCTATAGCACACGAAAATCAGAAAAATTTGTCTTTGTGTGCTTTGTGGCTTGTTTGAATTTAAAAATGCACTATTTTTCCATGCGGGACGAACTAATTTCATTTCTAACGTCTTAACGAACGTCCATGAAAAATTTCAGCGATTTTGTGTTGGAATTTCTGGATAAAAAAAGTTCATAGGCTATAGGACACGAAAATCGGTAAATCTGTCTTTGCCTACTCTTGGACTCGTTATGAACCATTTTTCCCGGCGGGATGAACTTGCTCCATCTCTAAGGTATTAACGAACGTTCATGAAAATTTTCGTCCATTTTATTTCAAGATTTTGGAATAAAAAAAAATCATGGGCTATAGCACACGAAAATCGATAAAATCTACCTTTACCTGCTTTGTGTCTCGTTTAAAGTTTAAAATGTACTATTTTCTCTCGCAGGATGAATTTATTCCATTTCTAAGGTCTTAACGTTCGTCCATGAAAAATTTCAGCGATTTTGTGTTGGAATTTCTGGATAAAAAAATTCATAGGTTATAGAACACGAAAATCGGTAAATCTGTCTTTGCCTACATTTGGACTCGTTATGAACCATTTTTCCCGGCGGGATGAACTTGTTCCATCTCTTAGGTCTTAACGAACGTCCATGAAAATTTTCGTCCATTTTATTTCGAGATTTTGGAATTAAAAACAATTCATGGGCTATAGCACACGAAAATCGATAAAATCAACCTTTACCTGTTTTGTGGCTCGTTTAAAGTTGAAAATGTACTATTTTCTCCCGCGGGATGAACTTATTCCATTTCTAAGGTCTTAACGTTCGTCCATGGAAAATTTTGGTCATTTTGTTGCGGGATTTCTGGATCAAAAATAATCCATGAGTTATAGCACACGAAAATCGGCCAAAATCTCTCTTTGCGTCTTTCGGGGCTTGTTTGAACTTGAAAATGCACCATTTTTTCCGACGGAATGAACTATTTCCGTTTCTAATTTCTTAACGAACGTCCATGTAAAATTTCAGCAATTTTGTTTCAAATTTTTTGAATAAAAAAATCAATAGGCTATAGCACACGAAAATCAGAAAAATTTGTCTATGTGTGCTTTGTGGCTTGTTTGGACTTAAAAATGCACTATTTTTTCATGCGGGACGAACTTATTTCATTTCTAAAGTCTTAACGGACGTCCATGAAAAATTTCAGCGATTTTGTGTTGGAATTTCTGGATAAAAAAATTCATAGGTTATAGAACACGAAAATCGGTAAATCTGTCTTTGCCTACATTTGGACTCGTTATGAACCATTTTTCCCGGCGGGATGAACTTGTTCCATCTCTTAGGTCTTAACGAACGTCCATGAAAATTTTCGTCCATTTTATTTCGAGATTTTGGAATTAAAAACAATTCATGGGCTATAGCACACGAAAATCGATAAAATCAACCTTTACCTGTTTTGTGGCTCGTTTAAAGTTGAAAATGTACTATTTTCTCCCGCGGGATGAACTTATTCCATTTCTAAGGTCTTAACGTTCGTCCATGGAAAATTTTGGTCATTTTGTTGCGGGATTTCTGGATCAAAAATAATCCATGAGTTATAGCACACGAAAATCGGCCAAAATCTGTCTATGCCTGCTTCGGGGCTCGTTTGAACTTGAAAATGCACCATTTTTTCCGACGGGATGAACTGGTTCTGTTTTTAATTTCTTAACGGACGTCCATGTAAAATTTCAGCAATTTTATTTCAAAATTTTTGAATAAAAAAAATCCATAGGCGCACACGAATTTGAATTTAAAAATGCACTATTTTTCCATGCGGGACGAACTTATTTCATTTTATAAAGTCTTAACGGACGTCAATGAAAAATTTCAGCGATTTTGTGTTGGAATTTCTGGATCAAAAAAATTCATAGGCTATAGAACACGAAAATCGATAAATCTGTCTTTGCCTACTCTTGGACTCGTTATGAACCATTTTTCCCGGCGGGATGAACTTGTTTCATCTCTAAGGTCTTAACGAACGTCCATGAAAAATTTTGGTTATTTTGTTAGAATTTTCGGATAAAAAAATCCATGGGCTATAGCATACGAATATCGATAAAATATGTCTTTTTCTTCTCTGGGGCTCGTTTGAACTTTAAATGCACAATTTTTCCTTCGGGGATGAATTGGTTCCATTTATAAGGTCAATAAGATTATTGATGATTCAAAATTTTGACGTGATCGAAATTTCGGATCATCTAAAAAGATGAAGGACTATAGCACACGAAAATTGTGTAAATGGGGGGTTTAGATGCTCTAGGCTCGTTTGACCACTAAAATGGGTCATTTTGGCCGTGGTGACCAACTGGCTCCATAGATAAGGTCTTAACGTACGTCCACGTAAAATTTTGACAAAAATCACGTTGGAATTCCAAATCACCTAAAAAGATGAAGGACTATAACACAAGAAAATTGGCTAAATGGGGTGTTTAGATGCTCTGGTGCTTGTTTGACCACTAAAATGGGTCTTTTTGGTCGTGGTGACCAACTGACTCCATAGATAACGTCTTAACGGACGTCTACGTAAAATTTTGACAAAAATCACGTTGAAATTGCAGATCACCAAAAAAGATAGACTATATAGCACACGAAAATCGACAAAATGAAAATTTACCTGCTCACGTGCCATGTCACATTAGTTGGCATATGACATGTCGCATCGAGCCCCTCTCTCTCCAACAGCGTGGAAAAAAGGCATGAACAAAAAACATGTAATCATGGCAACAGAGTCTATTCCAAACAGAGACTTTCATTGAACAAGTAAAAACACAACAAATTAAATATCGAACAAGTAAAAACTCAGCTAGGTCATTATCGAGTTTTTATTGAACGAGTAAAAACTCATCAAATCAATATCGATTTTCATTGTCCAAACGAACACTTCATACATAAAATAACATCAAGTCATTGTACTAGTGAATCACATAAACCATGAGACAGTGAGACGAGTCATGCATTCTCTTGTTGCATTTTATGAACTCACAAATTGGATATTGAAGTTTGTTGCTATAAATTATCTCATTTCATTGGATATGTTAGAGACATCAGCTTCTAATTAACAATTGATTTTACCAACGGAAAAAATTAATTGAAACAAAAAATTATGAATTAAGTATAAAATTGCAATATCACACACTGAGATGAAGCTTGTCTCTACTAATAAACTTATTTCCTTGTCTGTTCAACTCCTTACATGAGATAAACTACAATGCATCCATTTTCCCATGCATACACGAAGCACATGAAGGAATTGAGTTTACCACATAGATCTCATAAAAATACCCAGAATCAAAAAGAAAAAGAGTCACATAAAACGGATATTCGAGTTTAGAAACAGCACCAAAGATAGATCCATATTACAGCATTCATCTACTTAAGACACAAGAGTTCAGAATCATGAAGACACATAGCAGAGTTTGGATCATGGTGAGTAGGGAGCACAACCAGGGCTCCTGCTACGGCTCCTACTAGGGCTCCTGCTGTGACCCCTAACTGGAGAACGCTCCCTCCTAACTGGACTTCTGCTACGGCTCCTTGGACTACCATTGTATGGTGGGTGCTCTCTGACTGGAGTTTGACTTCGACTCCTTGATCCGTTATGTGGTGGAGGAGAAAGGTCCCGAGGAGGGGATCGTGAATATGACCTCTCACGACTGTATCTTTTCTCTTCAGGTGAGACAGACCTGCAATGTAGAAGTGGGATAGAGATAAACAGACAAATACATTGTATAACTTATTGTTGTCCCAAAGGATGTGAAAAAAGAGCTAAAACAATAGCTAAGAGGGTACATAAGGCAAGCAAATTTGTAAAATGTCTGATATCAACTTCCAAGGACCAACTTGCAGGCAGTAAAACAAGTTCAAAATAAGATTTTAATAAACAATGGATATAGTATTCATAAAAACAAACAGCATGCTTTATCAGCTATATGAATCAGACGATGCACGCAAAACAAAAAAATGAACTTAATACCAAAGATAAGTGTATGATATGCCTGGTTGATTGTTGGAAGCACATATTTATACCAAAGATAGTGTATGATATGCCTGGTTGATTGTTGGAAGCACATCTTTATAAACAACCTAGAGCCTCTTTGACTAAAGGAACAACAAATATAGGTAATATTGCATACCTCGAGTACGGCCTTCTCTTGGGAGAGTAATCACGGCTGTGTGATCCTGGTCTTGCATACCGTGAAGGTGGAGTACGTCTCCTATCATAGCTGCGGCTACTCCTATGACTGATAAGAAAATCAAACTAAATGAATATTCAAATCCAAAATAATCGGCCAATCTTCAGCGGTTATAAAATGCAGGAATTAGAACTGGAATGAACAAAATATAGGTATAACACGAGAGATGAAGGGACAGATAATTTTATAATAATGTAGACCAAGTGTTTTACTTTCAAACATCAAAGCTAAAGTAGAATACTTGCATCAAAGACACAAGAAACATCTGCCACTTTACGAGACAATAAGGACTACTCAAGACAGAACTCTAATGGACTTCTGTGGATATAAGCAAATGAAATACAAAGTATTACCTTCCACTGCGTTCCCTAGATCTCATTTCAGTAGGTTTTTTCCTGTTTTCCTCTGCAAAAACCACAGTCAGTTGCCGACCTTGAAAACCTTGGCCATCCATCTGATACTTAGCATCTGCAGCATCAGCAGGATCCACAAACTGGACAAATCCAAAGCCTCGTGGTTCACTGTTTAAAAAGGCGGGAACACAAGAACAGATTTAGAACAGAGATTTCTTAAACAATATGGTGTTCAGCAGGCGATCAGAATACAAGGCACCCTAGCTACAGTTCTCTGATTGGAGTTTAAAAGGTAAGACCCAATCTGTGAACATAGGCAAACAAGGGTTAACAACTCAAATTTATCTAGCACTAGCAACTCCACTAAACCCCCACAAGGACTGATCAAGAACAAAGGGGAACTAGATTCTAAGAAAGATATTGAGGAAAGCAAAGAACAAGCCTAAACTGTAACAAAGTCAAAAACAGCACAAATTTCAATTAATCCCACCAAAATATAATGTCTTCATAAACACATAAGCAAGCACATGGCTGCTGACCTTGAATGTATCAGTTTAAAGATGACTTGAAATTCTTCAAGACTTGAAATCTTGAAATCTTCACATTGTATTCAAATCCAAATTCCTTCAAATCTTCACTACCATTAATATCACCTTCAACTCTTACTACCTGATTGATGTCAAGAACTCTTACTACTTCAATGTGTCAACAGAATGCTTATTACTTGATTGAAGTCTTCAAGACTCTTAGTTTCGCTGCTAAATTTCACAATTTAATAAAAGCACAGGCCGGTTTCTAACAACAAAAAAAAATTAACCAACAAATTTTAAGAAGGAAAAAACTTTATGGTGTCACCGACAAACAAACTTTAGCCAAATGCATTAATGGGGATATTACCAAACAACGTGTGCTTTTAAAATAAAATCTTCAATATTTATTTTTCAGCGAATGAAACTTGAGAGTAACTGGTCAGAGAGAGATACTCCGCTCTTTTATTCTTTCTTCTTCCTTCTGAGATCAGAAGAATTGAGCAGATGAATAATCACATGCAAAACAAGCTCACCCAGTGTAGTAGTCCTTTGGCAAGTAAATATCCTTCACAGGGCCAAATTGCCCGAATGGCCTCCTGAGGTCTTCTGGCCTGCAAGCAAGCAGTAAACTGTGGGGTACCAATTTATAAAAGTACTACAAGTCTACAGGTAATGTAATACAATGAAGGGAAATAGCGCAATTATATTTCTTGATCATTAACATTGCATGATTTTTCAACAACTGTTTCTGCTTATACCAACAATTTATCATCTTGGCCAGCTTCACTAAGGACATAGCATCAAGATAAGAATCAATATATCTACATGATCAGTTACAAGCTCAAAATCACTAAAAACTGATATAGCAATACAGGAATGAAGTGGCAAAAGGAAGACATGGAATACTTCAAATCTAACATATCATAAGTTTGAGGACAATCATTAGTGCATACCGACAATCATGGCGAAGGTTTCGAACTAAAAGACTAGTCGGACCATCTCTACCATGACCAGCATATCGACCTCTGGGACTTGGACTCCTTCCTCTTCTGCCATAACCTCTTGGTGGTGATGGGCTGTAACTTCTCCTCCTCATTCCAGCAGAATCAATATAATCTGTCCACAGTAGAGAAAAGAGTGAGGAAGCTCTTGTACAAAATAAGATTGATTAGATAAATAAATACATAAACCACACCGAGGATGCAAAATGATGATTAAAAAAAAAGGCAACTAGGCTCCTTGAGAAAAATCCAAAGCATGTCTACTCAGATATCTCAAATAAGAGAAGATACAGTAAATATCCCCAACTTCTCACATCCTTGCTACAGTCTAGTTAAATTGTTCAAATAAACATGAGATTGCACCATAGAAATTCTCTTTCAAGGCCAACAAGAAAATGGAGGGAAAAAGTCCAACATTTCCCATCAGATGTGAAGAAAACCAGGAAACTAATTATTCAAGTTAAGAGCTAAGATGCTATAACGTTAGGTTGTTAAAAGAAAAAGGAACCAATTCAAGAAAGAAACAAAATTAGAGTGGACAGAAAGAGAATGATCAGCTAGAGCTAATACATGATAAAATGCCATCATATCAGCAATCACTAGTATGAAGTTCATCACATCATTCTCGATCCACAACCATATTGAGCTACTTAATATTAAAGAAGAGTGTGAACAAGCAAATACATGATAAAATGCCAATTTAAGGCACACAAAAGAGAATGATCAGCTAGAGCTAATACATGATAAAATGCCATCATATCAGCAGCAATCACTAGTATGAGTTCGTCATATCATTCTCAATTTAAAACCATATTGACTTATTTCATGTTAAAGAAGTGCATCAACAAGCAAAAAATTGGCTTAAGAACTACTTTATGATAGGAGGATAAAATGTCAAAAGGTAAAAGTTTCAAGACAATTGATTTAATATTTAAACTTGTATAAGGTAGAGATCGACGGGTCGTTAAAGCATGTCAATCAAATGCATTAACAGGACTACTCAATACACACAAAGAACCAATTTAGGTCGCCCAAAAGAGAATGATCAGCTAGAGCTAATACATGATAATATGCCATCATATCAGCTATCAAACTTGTATAACACTCATCATCTCATTCTCCAAATTGATGGTTGGTTCAGAATGTGATACATCAATATGACTGAAAGACTTCAAATGTTAAGCAATACTCAAAAAGTACATAGTTCAAGGAGTTCATTTTAAATCCCAAAATAAAAATAATAACCAGATATTAATAAAACTCCAAGATGAAAATATAATTCAAGAAGAACGATCAGCCAGTACGAATACATGATGAATAGTATCATACAACAGTCATGACAGTATAATATTCATCATCTCGCTCTCCTGAATAATGAAAAAACAGAAGATTTTTCAAACAACAAATAACAGGACACTCAAGGAGTCCACCGACAGTTTCTGGTTCAGTTTGAGACTAAAACATATGTATAAGTGCAAAGACAATAAAAAATGTAGTCAAATCACTACAAAGCAACATTAAGAACAATTGACAAAAAACAATCTTGGTGGTAACTGCAGAAGTGATCAGACAGTACGAATACAAAACAAGTTGCTGTCATATCAGCATTCCAAGTTGTAATGATCATCATATACTTCTCCAACACCCTTAATAAACTAAAAATGGACATCACTACCACATAAAAGGTGTGCTCAGAGCAAAATAAAGTTATAAAAAATGAAAAAACAACTATAGCATAAAATAATATTTAAAGAAAATCAGTGTGAGTATTTAAAGAAAATCAGTGTGCATGTTGATTCAATATGGCTGTCTATGAACACACACAAATAACTAGTTCAAATAAGAACATTTAAGTTCACAATTCACAATCATCAAATATCAAACAGACTCACTATGCAGCTCCATTAAAAGCTACAATCAACAAAAAGGAAAATAAAATAAGATTTGACAATGCCCGATTAGACAATCCCAGCATAAAAACTCCCTCTTTCAATTTCAATGTCTACACCAAAAAGCAATTAAACCACTGCAAAGATGAGAAAGCTAAAAGCTCGAAAACATGGAGCTTCTAGCACCTAAAGTTAATCCCAATATTTGATACACCACAGGAGCTTCACTAAAATCTCGGTCTATTAATAGAATCTTCCAGATATACACCCTCGCTTTCTAACTTCCATAGAATCAAGATTTTAACCACACTCTGATATAGCAATACAAAGCTTAGAACTAAAAACCCCAAAAAGAACCCTGCATTACTTCATACAAGAGGCTGTTTCCACACTCAAACCCGTGACCACCTGTTTGCTTCCACTATACATCCACCATACAAGAACAACTACCCCTCAACCCCAACTAGTCAGGGCCCCACCATTTTGCTCTATACAGACCTATCCCACCACAAATAATCTGAGGTTTTGTAACACTAGAACCTCTCTACATTTCCTAATGACATACAAATCACTAGATAGACTAAAAGACTCCCTCCGAGTATAGAAATAGGTGATTAATCCATTTCAATTCACAAGATCCTAACAAAGATCCAAACTTGCAACAACCCAAAAGCTAATTAACTATTCTAACATATAACCACATGACAAAGAATCATTCTTAGCAAAACCCAGATAGAACAAAGTACAAAAATAATAATTAGTCAATTTCAGCTCAAAAGATCATTTTAAAAAACAAACTTGCAACAACCCAAAATCTAATAAACAACTCTAAACACATACCCACATAACAAACAATCATTCTAAGCAAAACCCAGATAGAACAAGTATAGAAATAGGTAATTAGTCCAATTCAGTTCACAAGATCTTAACAAAAAACCCAACTTACAACAACCCAAAAGCTAATTAACAATTCTAACACACACCCACATAACAAACAACCATAATAAGCAAAACCCACAAGAAAAAGAGAAAGAAAATGCTTCAAAAAAAAAAACTTAGAACATACAGATTCAAAGAAACCCATGATAGTTTTCAACAAAACTTAAACTAAAACATTCAATAGAATGAGATTTGAGAGGATTTTCTTATACCTTTGAAGAAACAAGAAGCTGAATTTGAGTATAGATTCACAAATTAGGTGACGGCGGATATAGAAAAGTTTGCACCAAATTAGGGCAAACCAAGATTTCTTATTGGCAGATGAGAAGGAAAAAAGGGGCTATATAAAGTTGTATAATTTTCCTTTCATGGTCTCCAATTTAGGTGAAAATCATTTTTGTACCCCCAAAAGTTTTATTATGTTTAAATCCGACCCCCCTTTGAATTAATACAGTATTTGCATATAAAGTATCGTTCTTCGTCATTATATAATATCATATATCAATAATTTTTATGATAAAATTATAAGAAAAATAGAGTTCGAAATCGGATAGGATCACCACAACACAATATACTTGATAAAATTCAGTAAAAGCAAAGTATGGGGAGGATACAATGTATGAAACGTCTTACCAATACATCCATGGGGTAGAGAGTTGTTTTTAAAAGACCATCAGCTCAAAAAAAAAAATTAAGATAACGGTATGATTACACTAAATTGATGGTTATACAATATAAAAACTTTTCAGTGTTAACTAACGATGAATTTAATTATATGATGTCATTACTAAATTTTAAATAATAATAAAAACAAACATTGTGTTTTATCTAACAAAAAATACAATCGGTAATGAATAGTTAGAAAGTGCTTGAAATGTTATTTCGTACAGTATTATAATGTATCATATTATATTGTCGTGATGATAACTACAATGTTTCAATAAATTGGATGTAGGGATGGAGTCGTGGTAGCTACGAATTCAACAAAACTTAATAACTTTGATTCAAGCCTTGTATTTGATTTTCAAAAACAATTATTTAACACGTAGAAATAACCTATTCAACACCCGATAAGAAAATAAATTGTGATCCAGAACCTATAAATTAAAAAAAATATATATTGTCCCTTCCCCTTAGTGTGTAGGGCAAGGTAATGGAAAAATAATTTAGCGATACGATCACACCAAGTCAATTGTTAAAAATAAAATGGAACTTCTCAAAAATCTTCTCTTCCAGCCATTGTGCTATGGGCCTAAAGATCACAACCCAAACTGATTATGGGCCTAACCAAAACAGATTAGGCGCAGCCCAAGAATTTTTT
This sequence comes from Solanum pennellii, assembly GCF_001406875.1. Classification (NCBI taxonomy): domain Eukaryota; kingdom Viridiplantae; phylum Streptophyta; class Magnoliopsida; order Solanales; family Solanaceae; genus Solanum; species Solanum pennellii. The sequence continues at coordinate 686,236 of NC_028637.1, read as the reverse complement.
TTTTCTATTTTCTACTCGAAAATACAAACAATTACCACGAAAATTGTTACTACGATATCAAAATTTAGTACGATCCAGTTTGTTCTATCTCTTCGCGTAACATTTGTGTCCAACGAAATCTTTTTGCCGCGCCACTTAAAAAGCAAGCTATCATTGTAGTGTTGTCTGTCTTGCACTTGTATCGTCGTGCTCAACCTAGGAGATAAATAACAAAAAAATTGAGTGTTTTTCAAAACAAAAACAAGAATTAAGTGTGCAGTAAAGCAGAACACCATAGGAAACAGAAATAAGGGAAGTCTTGTGGACTAAGCTCACGCTATGCACGGGCTCTTGGGAAGGGCCCAAACACAACAGTTTATTATATGTTAGGAAACAAATATGTGTTAGTAATTTTTACCTCCACGAGTACTTTCGCCTTTTTCTTTGCTTTGGCACTTGGATCATCTTTCTCAGCTCTTCTTCTAGCTAAAGCAGAATCTTTTCTACCACTCTTCCGATGAACTGTAACAGCCTCTTCGTCATCGTCATCATCATCGTCATCGTCATCCGTTCCTAGTGGAGTGATTCCCACATCAGATGATTATATATATAAAGCATAGACAAGGATTAACATTACCAGACAAGCTTTAGATAAGAAACACAAGAATCTGATCATACACAACTAGTTCACAATTATTGATTTTGTAACAACTTCATCACACAATAGACATGAATAAACGCTTCAGTCGAAGATAAAATATGTGTATCAGTCACAACTCACAATACGCCAGAAGAATGTGACCACTACAAATTTGTGATTTCTACTTCAGAAGCAGAAAACTTCATCAAGTATGCAAGCTAGTACTCTTTTTCAGGTTCAAATGCTCTATGTTTTCAACTTGAACCAAGTATTGTCCAAACATTTACTAAATATCACAAGAATACAAATGCATATTCTTTTACTTTCTGGTGTCTAGGTAAACCTAATAGGGTGTGTTAGTTTTGAGTTGAAAATGTGCATTGCCTCCTTGCTAAAGGATGAAGTGTCATTAATATATTGCACTAACAGAACGGTGGGAAGGGGGGGGGGGGGGG
>NC_028637.1:668096-684805 GCF_001406875.1 Solanum pennellii | reverse complement strand
GGGGGGGGGGGGGCGGATGAGCAAAGGAGAGCATATCCATCAAGAAATTTACCGGTATCAGCATCCAAGCCATTGTCTCTAATTCCAAAACCATCAAAATCTTCGATGTCATCTTCTTCTTCAAGATCTTCATAGCCTTCAACATATTCTACTTCAACTTCCTGTTTATTTCAGTCATTAACAGAAGAATTAATAAATTGACCCATCTCGTTGTATCAGCCAAAGTTTCACGAGAAGAGGGTAGTCCCAAACTCCAAGCTGGAGTCACACCAACCCCCTCCCCCGCAAAAAAAAAAGAGAGGAAGGCAAAACTAGGAAAACAAGGAATGCTGAGAAAATATCACAAAGCTTTTGAATAAAACCTCCTCATCTTCTTCTTCACTAGCTACTTGCTCTGCTTCCCTAGCAAGAATCTCTTGATACTTCTGCTCAGGAACATTGTATATATCGCCATAAACTCCTTTTGAAAGGCGTTCAAGCAGTTCCTTCTCAATACTCTGCAGAATACAAATGGCATAAATTGTAAAGGATATAGCCAGATGATCTACTAAGCAGGAAGAAGACAACAAAGCTACCATGAACAAAAGGGGACAAATTACAAGCATAAACTCACTTTATCAAGAAGAGCAGCTTTTTCAGCCTTTTCCTGTCGCCGAGATTCTCTTTTTGTTTCTTTCCTTGGTGTGGTCATTATCTTCTCCCTGGACACACAACAAATTAAAACATGTACTAGCTAGTGAAGAAAAATGTGTACAGTCACACATCCATAAGCAAAGATCTATTTCTTAAAGGGGAGGCGGTACCACCAAATGGAAGTAAACAAGCCCCTTATTGAAAAGCTGATAGGAGTGTTTATGATCTCAAAAACACAACTTGCACCATTAATTCATTGGTTTAAAGCAAGCTTTTTTGTAAGCACTAGTTTGAATTAGGAGAAACAGAAATATTCTCCTAGCAACACCTAATTGACATGGGAGGTTAAGCCCACTATCGAATTTGAAACCACCCAGCTGTTAAAAAGTTCATTGTCATATCAAATACTTATAGGACAAACATAGTGCTATTACAGCTATGGCAATTATGTTGTACAGAATCTAGATGGGAAGGAATAAAGGATGTCCAGGCCTTTGCTAAAAGCAATGGCTGTTGATATGATCATAGAGGAAGGTTACTTGAACTATTTAGCTTAAGTTAAATGATGGCCATACCAATAACTATGCAATTTAAAGAACCATATCAGAGCAAATTCTTTCACGGATGATTAGCTGCATATCCAGGAACTAAAGGGCAACTGGATAAGCTGGCATAGTTAGGATTCTGCATACACTGGTATGTCCTTATCCAATATCGCAGGCCATTGGTATAGTTATCAAAGATGTAATAAATAAATGCTCTTTGATGAAGCACCACAACCCCACCCTTCTTCAATCAAAGCAGGGCACTCCCTTTCACTTCTGAATTGTGAGATGAACATCTCACTACAAGTCTACTTAGACTGCATCTAAGCGTCCTCCCAACCTTTACTAACGAAGAATCCAGGGAACTACTTGTTTAATATTCATTCTTCGGGAAGAAGGGTGAGAGAAGGTGAAATGGAATGAAGACTCATATCAATTAAACAAACGAGAATCTAAAATTTTGAAGCATGCACCTTTAAACTCCTCGATAGTAATGCTCAAGACCATAAAAAGTAAAATTTAAGCCAATAAATAAACAAGTGTAATGTATATTAAGTGTCTACGGAGGGAAGTCGAACCTTGTTTTCAAAGCAAGTTTCCTCATTCTTATTCGCATCTGAGTCATTTTTGTTAAACGTTGTTTTGCCTTGTGCACAAGGAACTTAGGCCAATACATCTGTGGTAGTTGACAAAGAGAGGAGGGAGGAGGGAAGTTATTGCATTGAAGAACAAAACGTATACAGCAGTAAGTAAAAAAAAGCTATTTCATTACCAAATGTTTATCAATGATTTCAAGAGCCTTTTCGTAATTTCTTGGCAATTTAACTCGTTCCCAAAGTTTGTTTGGCATGTGAGCCCTTTCTATTGTTTTCATGTATAAATAGAATACTCCTGCATAGCACAAAAAAAAAAGTAAATAAGCAAATGCAACCAACTAGAGTTCATCGGAGGATCCAAAAGAAACTCTACCAAAGTTCATGATTTATGATTAAACTTTGGAGATACCCACAATCACTCCTATGATTAACAGAGTACTAGTTTCCACAAAAAAATATACACAAAGAAGCAGTCCAGGAGCAGCCTATGAAACCACACTAGATTCCTTAGACAGATTACTATAAATGTCAGAACATTTAGACGACCACATTGACTTACCGCATCAACAAAAATTCAACCTAACCACGTGATTCATAACTCAAAACCCAGAAGAAAAACATAAAATCAGTATAATCCAAGTATATGGACATGCCTGTAGCAGCCAAGTTATTCATTTAATGAGATTACATTAAAAAAAACTTTTCTATTTACAGATGGGTGATCGTTTAACTCATATCCTGTATTCCTTAGAATTCCAATGAAAACCATTTACTTATTGATACTTGCCTTTTCTTACTCTTTTTTAACCTGAAACTTGAAAAAAGCAGCTACCCTCTAATGGGTTCTTTTATTTAAACAAAAGCTAACATCTCTATAACATATCAACAATTACATAAAATAAGCTGCAAATCAGTACCATCATGGTCCCGAATGGTGGCGTACCGGCTATTAGCCAGAGGACATGAGCTACGGTTGCAAATCCCAGTTACATTATATGGGTTTCGACAAAATATCCCAGTTTCAATCCTGTAATTATCGAAACAACAAAAAATCAAATAAAAACCTCTAGCAGATACCATATGAAGTGAAACTCAAAAACTAAAAAAGAAACTCACTTTGCCATGAAGCTGCAATGCTTATGCCTGATAACTTGCCATATAACCTCATCATGTTGCATCTTTAATCACTTCTAAACCTAGTTACAGACAAATTCATACCCAAATTCAAACCTCTACCAAATTACACAAAAAGTTATCATTTTTGCTGAAAATTACATCAAAATTTAGCTTGAAAATTGGAGAAAGATACAAAAACTTACCAGTAATAGCGAATCGCTCAATTTCGAGATGAATTTCTCCCCAATTACTGCAGCTCTACTTGCACAGAGAGAAAATTGAAAAGGGAAATAATTTATGACCTAATTGGTTCAAATGGAGTTAAACCCTAACGGGTATGGGCTAAAAATATTAGGAATTGAATATTTGGGCTATAAAGGGTGTTGGGCTTTGGCCCAAACACTTAAAAAATTAAAACCCACGAAAAATCGAAGAACTGAATTAATTTGGTTCGGTATGAATTTTTTTATATTTTTGGGGTTTTTAAGTAAGCCTTCATTGTTAAGATATTCCATTTTACGAGTTTGCGTTAAAATAAAAGGACTTCATTCAATTTTGAATAATAATAGATGATCGGTTCTTTTGTCTTTAATTGAATATTTTGAATATGTACCCCATTTTTTCTTTAAATAATTACTTTGTATCTCTTGTCAATCGATCGGAGGTTTAACTCTCCCAGTATACGCTTTTGCAATTGTGATTTGACCTTTCATGCTTTCACTAAGTTAAAATATTCACAAATATATAATTATTAATCTAATTGTTATGAAAAGTTATGTAAAAACTTGTAAAAGTTTAACTTTTAAATTCGTCTGATATAAATTAGATCGGAAAAATAATTTTTGACTTTTCATCATTCAAAATAGTATAAAAAGGTTTTTAAAAAAAAATAAGTAGAAGACAACACAAAGTCAACTACTTAACAAAAGAGGAATAAAGCAATGTGTTATTTGCAACTTGTGAAAAAGTGTCTCCCAAATCATAAGTTCATAACCTAATTTCAATAAATAGTAAGGTTATATTTATTTATTTATTTATTAACTTGTTATTAGTCTAATAAATAAATCAATAATTTGCAATATTGGAATTCACATGGGCAAGTTGCTAATCAACAACCCCTAATCCTCATATTAACAAAAATAAAATAAAATCGAGACGTATAATAGCTACAAAATATTTTTTAAAAATCACATTCAAACTCCGAATATTCTAACTAAATAATTACAATTTTATCACTTACACTTATGTTTCTTTTTCAACCCCTTATCATTATTTAATTAGCTAGGGGTGAATTTTTATAAGATGAGAATTAATAAATTGTTGTTTTAGGGAATTACATAGTGGGTGGATTTTAATTATTTTTTTTCAATATTCACCCCCATAGTGAGTAAATCTATTGAAGTTTTATATGTGCAATACCAACCAAAATAATTTATTTTTAATATATTATTCATGGAAGAAGATAAAATAATTGAATAATGTGTATTAATATGATGGTTGGTTGTTCAAAACCTAATAATAAAAAGGTTAGATGTGTAAACTTATATTTTTTTAAAAAAATATATTGCTTTTGTATTGGTGGCCATCATTTTCTTGTTAGTTTGTCCAATTTTACTTTGCATTTTCTTTTTCTTTGGATAGAAATTTTCAAGAACTTGCTTGACAAGCTCTTTGTTTGTTTGACCAATTGAAAATACTTGCTAGACAAAGTCTTTTTTTCTTTAAAATGTATTTGGTACGGAAAAAAATATTTTTCGACTTTCATATGTTTGATGGATCAAAATATTAGGGAAACAAGCCTTTCAAAATTGAGGAAAATGATTTTTTTAATAAAAATAGAAAAAACAAGTTTTATTAGTGACATTTCGAGTTTGTTGTCCTGTTTCCACCGACAAACCAACATCCCCAAACCTAGCCATTTGATTTCCCCCCCCCCCTCCCGAATTCTCACTCTCGATGCAATTCTGATCCATCTATATAGTATTTTTCTAGATCATATATAAATATTCACAAGATAATATACTTTTACTTATACTCACCAAACACAAAAAATAAATAAAGAAATAAGAAGTCCACTTATTTTCCAACAAAACTTTTTCCCGGAAAAAATTATTTCGCTTTCGATTTATTTTTTTGAAACACAACCATATAAGGTTATATACTAGCTAGTTCTCTCTTTGTAAGAATGAGCCATGATAAAATTTATGGGATCAATAGAATTTAATAGTTTTAATTGAACTTTTTAAAATATTCGTCTAAAATGTATAGTTAATTCATCCAAAATCTAGTAGAAAAAAATTATGATTCAAAATTCATAAATTTTGAATTCATGTCTACCTCATTGTAATACTCTATTTGAATGTACGTAAGTTTAACAAAAAAAAAAGTTGACTTTTAAAACTAATATAAACAAGTCTTAGACCTCTTATTAATATGTTTTCTTGGTTTCTCATCTAGTATTCAACTACCATATCATGGATCGATTATTTATATTTATATTTGTGTCAGAAATTTTGCATTGAGAATAAAACCGTCTTTAACAAAAATGAGTTCATACTTGAAGCTTGAACTCAAGACGTCTAATTATATATATAGAAATATCTACAACTTTATCATAACATTTGTCGGTTGTAATAAGTTAAACTACATTAATATCGTATACGACTTAATTACTCTAGCTTAACGCTCCAACGGGACCCACGAACCGTCCTCTCAACCGTTCATGGGCCCACAATATTTACAAAGTAGATGGGTCAAATTTGGGCTTTTATTACCATACACGGTTTATGGGTATTTGGTCCACTCATTGGGCCCACATTACCCATGAAAAATGATTTTCAAAGCCTTTTGTTTTTTTTTTTATAATAAAATGACATTTTTTCTTTGACATATTTTTTCCTTTTGTTTCCCAGAAGGAAACATATTGATCTTAAAATATATTGAATTTTATGAGATATATTTGTATATATTGAATTGCCGTAAATTCTAATTTTAATTCTTGTGATGATCGATAATGGACAAACATACTTATTATTTAGTTAAATATAGTGTGTTTATGATCTTTTTATATGTAAAAAAAGTTATATTTTGAACTATTTTTATAATTATTCTCAATGTAACAATACGAGATGTAATTGAATGGTGGAATAATTGAAAATCATGATAGATTTATAAATATTTTACAAACAAAGAGATTAAATGTGCATATTTCAATTAATTAAAAACTAAATGTGATTAATTATATACCATATAATGATTAAAATCAGAATTTATTAATTAGGTCTGAGGGGCCAAAAAAATCATAATGATTTAACTACAAATATTTATGCTATTAAATAAATTGATGAAGTGTAACAAGAATGTTTTAAGTCAATAATAGGAATAACATTGACCCTATTCACTTTTTAAAAAAATAGCTACAATATTCCTTGTTGATTTTTCTCTTCCGTCCCGTGTTTGGTACTGTGTTAATGTCTGACTAATTCAAATTCATATTATATTAATTGGATTCCGAATATAAATATCGAACATGGAAAAAATATTGTAGCTAATTCTTATTTCTTTTTAAGTGAAAGGGGTTATGTTTATTGCTGATTAATTTGTTGATAAATAATTCGTAATTAATGACTTGATATTCTAATATTCTTAGTTAAATAGGATTAAGAGTGCATTTTTTTGTTTAATGACAAAAATTGTTCCATTTAGCATTAATCTAGTGTAGAAATTATCACCATTCACACATATATTTATTTATATATGTCACATTGATAGATTTATAAAAACATGCATATAATTGGGATATGGGAACAAAAGAAAAAATTTAAATGCAACACGTAAAAAGGTTTACTTTTTATTTTTAGGTGTGGACCTCATGTGTCAATGTCACATAATGAATTTTCTTAGAATTTTTTTTTTTCGTCATGTTATTTGATGTTTGATATTTATATTTTTAAAAGGTTTTCTGTCAGATCGATTTTATTTCTAAAGTTTTTTTTTAGAGATGTATGTGGGTGGACCTTTTATGTGTGTCATGTCACAAAAAGTTCCATTGATTTTCTATAAATTTGCTTATTAAAAAGGTTTTAATTGTTTGTTTGTTATTTGGTACGGTGTTTAATTAGAATTTGATTATAATTTATTTTGTTTTATTATTTTATTTTAAGAAGTAAAATGTATTTTTTTAATTAAATCTCTGGTTAATAATAATTAAAAATAAGTACTTAACAACCCTATCACTATGATGGATAATTATCAAGAAAGTCTTTATTTTTATTCTTTACTCGGTATTTAAACTACTCACTTTGAGATTGACTATCTAGATTCACGCTGATGTATTTTTTTATTTATTAAAAGGCAATTTTAATTCTAAAACTCGAATCTGAAGTACTCATTGATATTTAATAAATGAAAATATATTTACTGCTCTATCACGATTTTGGACGATTTTCAAGTACATATGAATGAGTTTACATGTGTCTAGAGACTAGAGAGTGCCAAATATAAACACACAATCAAGTCTTACAAAGACTTTTTTTTTCTTCTGAAATTCTAATGTTTTACAAGTCATTCAATGTGTGATATTGAAAAGATTATTACAAAAACATATGTATTGTGTGAATTGTTGTTTTTCTATTGGAATTGGGAAATATAATGCCAAATTAAATCCCCATTTTTAGTCAAAATTTGGTTCAAAACATGATATGAAAAGTCTTATAATAGTATGATCAAGTAACAGTAGTCATTGGATACCTATTCTCTAAGTTCGATTATTATTAATTCCTTAAATTCATCTGTGGACTTTTAAATTTTGTTTGAATTTTGACGTTGAAATCAAACATCTAAGTCTTTAATCTAGGCACATGCTTTCGAACAATGTAAATGCTTAATAGGAATCAATCTGAATATAAATGTCAGATTCAAAAGAGTCGCTTACAACTAATTATGGGATGATGAATCGTAAATAAAGTGATAAATACTTTTTAAAAGATTATATCTTTAGAAATAAATAAAAATAAAACCATCAAAAACTTTCTTAATTAATATTTTCGTACCATTCATGTTAGCCAAAAATAATTCCATCACCGACCAATATAACATTAAATTAAAATATACAAAAATTAATCCATTTGATAAAGACAAAAAGTGTGTGGAGAAAAAAGTAAAAAAGTAATACATAAAAGTTTGACATATTGCACCAAAGGATATGAGTTGTAACGCTGTTTTGGGTGATTACAACTAGCTAGATTTTGTTTTTAAAATAATATGTTTGGATTAATTTATGCGTATTTTAATTAGTTTTATGAACAGTTAGCTTCTCAATAAGAAATATAACGGAGTGATAACTAATAAATATTTCTTTATCTTTAATCCGACATTTCAAATTCAAATCATATTAAATACGAAAATCTAATAAAAATAAAATAATAATAAATTAGTCGACGAATTCACCTAGAAGAAATGTAAATCTTACCTATTATAATAGATGTAGGTTTGAGTGGACTTTTCCACCACAATATGATGGATTATAGCGTTTATAAAGAAAACTATATACGTCAATATGTAGGTCACGAGATTTTTCGACAATCGATAATATAAAGTATAATCGTTGCAGATTCATTTCCACTAAAAAAGAAATCAAAAACCTCCTAATTAACTACTCTACCACTTACATTTTTAGATATTAACATATATTTAAATTCAAATTTTTCAAAAAATAACTTTTTCACATGAAAATAAAATATAAATACGCTCTATTTTTTTCAAATCTCACTTCGTAAAGTAAGACTTTAGGATTAAAAGACCACTACTCTAAATTTAAGTACAAAACAAAAAGTCAAGAGTCTAACACATAAAAAAGTGTGTTAATAATAATAATACAAAAAAACACAGATAGAAACACGCTGACTAATTATAATAATAATAATAATTATATTGTATGTGTGTAATACTCTTACTTTGATACATGTGTAGTAGACTTTAGTAGTAATATATTTGTAAAAAAACTTTATAATAACACACTTTATATTACAACGCGCCATATAAAAATATTCGTCGGTGCATGTCAAGATATAATGTACTTTGTCATTTTGAAATATTCGAAATTTATTGACTCGACTGATTCGGATTTGTATCAGAAAAAATCATTAATAGATCTAAAGAAGTAATTGTTTACTATCGAGAATTCAGATATTAAATTTGAGATAACTAGTTAGAGATAAATTCAAATCTGAGTGTGATGTCGATTTCGAAATCATGATAACGTTCAAATTCGGGTGTAGCTCTAGTTATTATCGATATGAGTTCTGATATGAGATGAAATTTTATTCCTTTATTATGAATTAGTGGTCTTGGATTTAAACTTGTCTAGATAATAAAAATTTGATTAGAAGCCTATTTTTTACAATGTGTAAATTAAAATTTTAGTCGAATCGTAATACAAATATCGAATATCGAATCGAAAGTTTAAATAAATATAAAAATAGGATCTTTTTGTGGTCTCCAGCTACTGCTTTGCTGGTTACTCACCCATTCTTTTTCAAATTTCATAATCTCATGCCGGCAAAACTTTTTTTTTTTTCCGAATTAAATGATATAAATTAATTTAGTGAAAAAATATATTTAAAGTATGAATCATCTAGTACATTGTTTATTAAAAAATAAATAAGAATAATTTTAGTTAATAACTAAGTTAATTTTGTAAAAATGATTATGGTTTTAAATATATCACATATTTTTTAATAAGAGAATGTCATTAATCTAATAGTTTAAATTCATGTAGCATAAGCGTTTCTTATCAGATCGGTGTTTTTATCAAGTATTGAAACTTGAGACTTATGATTATTACAGTTTGTATATAAATCTAACATGATTTTTTAAATAACAGAGTGTTTTTTATCAGATTTTTTTCATTCTTTTAAGTCTTGAATTCGATATTTTTGATTAATACATTTTACGTATGCATATCTAATTAAATAATTTCAATTAATTATAAACAAAATGTGATCTTGCTTAGCTAGACAAAATCCCCATTTTTTTGAAAATTGACTTTGTACAGCTAACTCTTTTGTATCATTATATGCAAACATTGGTAAACAGTAAATCTAATAAAAATATATTGTGTTTCCAACTTTGATTACAATATGAAGATTATTGTGTCAATTGAAATATAAAATATTTACCTAAAAATTGATGTGGCAAAATTACAATATCATTTAAGCAAGTAATTAAAGACCTAGAGATTAATTAGCAACAAAAATAATACCTAAAATAAAATGTTTTGATGGTATATACTTTTTAATACTATGACCTTTTCTTTTGTTATCAATATAATTAACACTATTTTCATAGTTCATATTCATCGATTTTAGTTATTATTTGTATTTTAGTACATTACGATATTATTTTATTGCTATTACTGCTCACTATTTCAAATTATTCCGTTGATGTTGTTGCTCTCAATTCTGTATTTTTCTTTTCAAATTACTTAGAAATGTTTTATTTTAATTCGAAGGATTATTAGAAATAAGTATTCTATTTTTACTATGTAAGTGTAAGGTTCGAATATACTGAATCTATCTAAACTCTACTTATAAATTTATACTGATTGAGTGTATATTTAATTATAGTTATTATTGTATTATATGCTATATAAATTGAAACACGTATTACATTTTTATAGATAATTTACATGCATTACGAGCTTAATTAGTGACCACAATTCTTGTGTCTTTAATTTTTATTTTTATATATTTTGTTCTTGTGTCGGTTTTACATAATGATACCTAACTTTATAATTTAATATATTAACTAAGTGAATCTAATTAAAGCTTTGTGGCAATATGACATTGCAATATTAATATGATAAGAACCAACAACGTGAATGTATATCTTGATGAGATATACTTGTCTCATCCTTCATTTTTGTGAAAAATAATTTTTACTTTTTTTGATAGTAAATATTAGTCGTTTCAAGTTTTTTTAAATAATGCAGAATGTTCTGTGGCGGAGCTAGAAACTTTTTAAAGGGTGTTCAGAAATAACAAATTATTATGTTAAGAGTGTTCAAAATAGGTTATTTAATCATTTCGTGTATTATTTTATTTATATATATGCTATTTTTTTCCGACGAAGGGTGTAATTAGACACCCATGTATATCTTGATGAGATATACTTGTCTCGTCCTACATCTTTGTGAAAATTAATTTTTACTTTTTTGATCGTAAATATTAGTCGTTTCGAGTTTTTTTAGATAATACAAAATAACTTATGTTCAGTAGCGGAGTCAGAAATCTCTTAAAGGGTGTTTAGAAATAACAAATTGTTACGTTAAGGGTGTCCAGAATAGGTTATTTAATCATTTCATATATTATTTTACTTGTATATATGCTTTTTTTTCGGTGAAAGGTGTAATTGGACACCCTTAATATTATGTGGCTACGCCACTGCTTATGTCTGATATCGATAAAAATAAATCGTCCACACGTTAGGTCGAAACCAACTCTACCATTCATCTTTTTCTCTCTCGTAATTAAATCTACGTGCGAAAGTAATATTTTAGGGATTTAGGGTCAACACCCTAGAAAAGATCATACTCATAACAAAGTACGTCCGTCTTTTTTTCACTCTCGTATCGTTACACAAGCTTTAGATTAGATGCATATTTTGATCTAAAGATCGGAGAGTAGTTTACAAAAATTATAAAAGACAGATAATACGAATCGAAAAAAATATATTAAAAAAGACAAGACCACGTGGTCCAATAGCATGCGGAGACGTGGATATGTGAGCCAAGACCGGCTTATTGTACGGTACAAAGTACCCATCAAAATTGGAAAAGAATTATCTACTTATATTAATTGTACTTAAAAGTACTATATTCTAAATTAAAAAAATTAAAATATTTTAAAATAAAAGTTTTGTTAATAATAGAAGAAATTGTTAGGTTTGCATGGAGATCTGAAATTTGACAGTTGGATATGTCATGTAATGTCTGATTATTATTTTTTTTAGTCAAATAATAATTTTATATTATGGTGTAAGAATTTTTGTTTTTTTAATAATGTTAAAAAAATTAAATTGGTAGTTGCAATTTTATTTTACTAGTAGTATTTTAAAAAAAAATGTCTAGAGAAAATGACACTGCATACCTCAAAATTGAGGTTCTTAGGGTTTGACTCCATATATAATTTTTTTGATTTATGTGAGACACTTTCTAAAATATTATATATTAATAACTAGTTGTTACAAGAAAAAAAACAAAAAAAAAAAGAAGACAAAAAGTATTTGTGTAGGTTTCTTTTTTTTTTATTGCTTGTTAATTATTATGACCAATATAATTTTATGTATATACCTTAATATTTATGAATTTTTCATTTACTCTCTCGCCCTTCAATATTAGTTGTTGTGTTTCATTTTTCGAAAATTAAACTATGTAATTTTGATTTTTTATATATATTTAAATTAATATGACAAAAATTACGACTTATAATACTTATCGTATAGTTTTTAAATAGCAAAATATCAATGTAATATATTGAACTGATAAAATTATTCAATTTATCTTAAAAATTAGTTATCTTAATACTTCAAATGCATGTGATCTAACTTTTATTTGAATCTTTTCCTCTTTTTTTTTTTTGGCATTTAGTAGAAATAAATAAGAAAAAATATATATAATTAAATTAAATTAAATATGTAAATTAGCTTAGTGGGAAACACCTACATTTTTTGCCGGACTATTATTTTTATTAATTTTTGTTTGGTCAAATATCCCTCCTAAGCAATAGAGCAAAAGTTAGATTCTTCTTTTTTATTAAAATATAAAAAAAATATATATATAACCAAAACTTTAATAAAAAACATCTCTTTGCATCATAAACTTTTTTTATATACTTTTTTTAAAATGTAAAGTATGAATTATCGTTAAATTTATTTGAAATTAGATAATTTTTCTTCACAAAAACGCATATTCTTATCGTAAATAAAGTAGCTTAGAATGCCTTCGTTGTTAGTTAAATAGCTCAAAATATACTTTCAAATCACTAACGATTGCTTCTTTTCGAATAAAAAATTATATACGAATTATTTGAAATGGGGTAATTTTCTTATATTATTTATCAATATATATAAAAAAAAAGATTATATTGTTTTCTTTTTTTGGGCTATAAAGTATTTTTTATTTTTTTGTAAAAAACTACACTTATTTTTTTTTTTGTCTAATCAATTATTTGTTTAATGAATAATTACACATTTTTATGTGTACGTGCATGTGTGTTTGAAGTGTAAAGTTTTTACTGTTCACACTCTATATTAAAGACTTTATTTTTAAAATTAAAAACATAATTAATAATCTTTATTAATTCAGTTATCGTAATTTCTTCATCCGATCCATTCATCGATCTATATATTAATTTTCATGGATTAATTTATATGATTCGTTTTAAATTATAACATTTATATAAGTTTAAAGTGTAATAAATTTATCCTGAACAGAGATGGGGCTCACTAAAAATCGAAAAAATTAGTAAAGTGTCGATTCACAGTCACGATATTAATATATTAAAATAAGATATAATAGGTGTGGTTGAAAGTAACTTTTTTTTAATCCAAAAATACGCCAATTCAACAATATTTCTTCTTGGGTACGTAAGATTTGGTTTCATGACATTTTCTAATGCTCCAAAAAAAAAAATTCTTCAAAAAGTACTCCAATAAATGGTATTTAATTTGGTTTAATAATATTATGTTAAAAGAAATTTAAACATATAAATTATTAAATAATATTAAAAATAACTAAAATGGCAATGACTATGCTTGGTAGCCACTCATTTAATCCACAACCTTTAACGATATATAAATAACAGTCGATGTACAAAATATTTCGCGTTTACATAAAATTTTTAAAAAAATCGCACCTTAAGTGTGTGTAAGGTCGATAACTTATTCTAATACAAACATAAGTAACCACTTCATGACTCGAATCTTTAATCTATAAACTATACAAATATAAATAAAATCGCTCTTACATTAAATTATTTATGTACTAGATAAATAAAAAATCAAAATAATACTCTTATATATAAGTTTATATTATATCTTTGACAGGTACTATGAGTTTTAACAAAATGACACCAAAAATGTGTAGGCTTGATTAATTTAATTCTTTGCATTGAATAAATATTTTTTTTTTTAAAAAAATATCTGTCCCTTTAGACTTATCTAAAAAACTTTTTGTTGTTATTAACTCATCAAACCCCCTCTTTATTACTAAAAATAAAATTAAAAAATTATTATGGGATTTAATTAGTCAACTTGTGGGTCATCTAAGAAGTATACATAGAAGTTTCAAATAACTTTGAGCTTTCACTTTTTCTCTAATTAATATTATTATTTATTCCCAAATGTTCACCAACTCAAAAAAAAAATTCAACATCCTCTTTATCCAACCTAAGCAAATACATCATTATGAATTTATGACTAATCAACATTTAATTAGTACTATTAATTATCTTCATGACCTCCTAATACATGATGTATGCAACATCTCTAAATCTCGCCTTTTAACATATATCGCTGCTGGAAATCAATCAATTTCTAACGAATATTTTCATTAAAAAAAAGTGCTCGTTAAAAATATTTTCGACTATTAAAAATTATCAATCAATTTTCGACGATTCATCAGAAAAAATAACAGTTGAAAATATTTTTGATGAATATTCAGCGATAAAATTTATATTTTCTTAAAATTTTTAGTAGGATATATAATACTTGTTGATCATGAAACTACATATTAATTAATGGTGATTGTTGTAAGATTTTTCTTGATTTTAAAAAAAGCTTGGAGGCTAAGTTATTTGTGATGTTTAGTAAGTGAAACTACCTAGCCATTTACATCATCAATTGAGATTTATTCATATCTAATACTAGGTCAATGTTATTAGTGTGGAATTTTATTATTATTAAAAATATACTAGAATTTTGACTTCCACACAAGAAGCTGGTTTTTTTCTTCAAAGTCTACCTTATTTGTTATCTATTATTTTATTATCTGATTAGTGTTTGATATTTATATTAATGTCATGAATAATTTAAATTTATCGTGTATGGCTTATTAAAGGAGAACATGCTTTTTATTGAGATTTTTTTCAATTTGAGATTAAATTTAAAATATTTAATAGAAGCAAAAAAAATATCTTATTCATTTGGGCACAACTTTGGATGGTCTATTTGTCATCTTTCATTTGCCTACATTGCTTTTAATTAATTGACGGAGGTATATTTAAAATTTGAAGTTTAAGAATTTTTATAAAAATACCAAATTAATAAATGATAGTAGTACTTTATCTCACAATTGATTAAATATTCATAAAAATATATAGTATATTTCTTAATGCATATAAAATAAGATAATTTTTTTTTTCATTATTTCATATTAAGTGATTTTTGAATTTTTTAAATATTATTCAAAGTTCAAGATATATGTTTGATTTTTTTTTTCATATTTGCACTCTTATTTATTAGAGTTTTATATTTTCTGGGAGATAAAATGCAATATTTACAAAATTAGTTATTATTTCACAAAGGGGTAATAGTAGAAATTATGGCTTAAATTATATCCTTAAATGTTTTTCTTAATATGTGTATAGCCTCATAAATTCAGTGCATATGAAATAAACGGAATACTATCGTTTATGTGAAATCACATATTACCCGTGGATCCAGCCCTACAAACACAACAACGATGATGATACCACTGTCATCACCACCAACAATAACATGTTCAGCATAATTTTACAAGAGATCTGCGAAAGGTGAATTGTACGTCTTATCCCTACCTTAATAAGAAGACGATTTCTAATAAACCTTCGACTCATTTCATAAATTTTAAAAATAGATGCTTTAGAAGTGAAAATAAAGTGTATTATCGAAATTAAAACTCAAGAATTTGAGTCAAGTGAAATTCCAATTATATGATAATTAAATGTGAACTTGGATTCACGCTTTAATAAAAATAAATTTCTCTTTAAAATAAATTCTTGATTTTATTTATTCCAATAAAAATAAAGTAGGGTGGAATTTTTCAAAAAGCTATATGAAAGCCATTCGTGCTACACGAGTTTTAAAAGAATTAGTATGATTTATAATATTACATACACAATAAAGTTTGAACTAGATTTTGTTCACATTGACTATAAGGAATTAAAAAGAATATAAATTGAAAAGAAATGGTAAATCTATGTACTTAATAAATTTAGTTAAAATCGAAAAAAAGTTTTGGCGTAACGATAAAAATTATCATCCTGTGATCTATGGTTCACTCGTTAAAGTAAGTTTCATACATTTTATTCTAAGCTCAATTACTAACGCTCGCATCATATAAACGACTATCTACAGAAACAATTTATATTACGTCTCGAATCCTACGTAAACGCGTAATGATTTTATTTTATTTTTCATTTTGAAAGAACACAAAGGCTAAAATACAAAATAATGAAAATTGTCGTGTCTTACTAAGTACTTACTGAATTTACTTAAAATTCAATAAAAATTATTATAGTGTATATATGATCTATGAATTACGAGTTTGAGATGTGGAATCATATACTAATGCATTTATTATAGTAAACTTCCTACTATACACGTTGGACTCAGTCACTAATGCTTGCATCATATAAACAACTATCGACTTAAACTACTTGTATTATGTCTCGAATCATACGTGAACGCGTAAAAATTATGTTTTTTTTTTTAAATATAATTTTTGTTACAGCCTCACTAAAAAGTCCATCCACGTGCCAACCCACCCCCCACCCCCACCCCC